>NC_050203.1:27687903-27989032 GCF_013141755.1 Anopheles stephensi | reverse complement strand
AAAATTTAGACAAAATAATTGAATGAGAATAATCCATTGAAGGCCTATAATTGGACCTAAAACGGAATCTATTAATTATTTTTAATCTGTATCTTAAATATATTCAAGCTTACCAGGTTTGAAGAATGAAAATGAGCAACCTCTCATATTAAGGGAACGTTCCGGCACCATCCCTGGACCTTTTTTCAGCCATCAACCCTAAGTCAGAATAGACTGTCTGTGCTAGAGGGATGTTGCTATGTGCTAAAGATTGCCATCAGTGGCATAGTAGTGGCACATTTGGAGACTATCTAAATCCAGATAAATAATGATAACATAAACATCATTGGTTTGATTCTAACCTTTGTAGTGCAAGCTTATTCTGAACAATGCAAGAGGAATGTACAGATTTCACCTTTGAAGTCGTCAAAAACTTCACAACCCATTCCTGTCAATAATTGAACACTTGAACAAAAATTTGCTAAACGCACAATGGTTATAGCTGTCAGTGGATCATATTTTAACAGTCTATCTTCTTCACCAAAAACACCTGTCACGATGGCCGAAGCTTATAGAGATCGTATAGAGCATGTACAGTCGCATATTGGCATGCTTGAATCCTCAAAGCGACGGGGTACCTGTCGAGCCTTATTAAAGCAGAGTTGTGTGTTTCGATTCCGATGGAGAGATCGGCAGTACGGAAGCTCCCGTTACTCATGTGCACTTCGGAAGCATAAAAAACCCATTCAAAACTAACGAAAATCTGGTAGAAATAGTATCCTTTTCAACGATGAGCTCTATGATATGTGCAAGGACTCCACTATTGAGGTCATATCATGAGAATGGCACCGGACAACTTTTATTAAACCATCCACATCCAGTAAAGAAGCTGTGGAATTATACGACGTTGATGTGACTGATCGTCAGATCACTCACATGCTCAGCCGTAGATTCTAAGAGGTGGATTCTTAATACAAGCCTTCAAGAAGGATTCTAGTGCATTCTAGAGTGTTTGTATCGCTTGATCAGGTGAAGGCCTCTGACACGGATCCAGCACCACCTATGTCATCCCTCCAAATAATCGTTCATATTTTCTTAGGATAGAAAATGGGTTTCGGTAGTTCCAATATCATAAAGATTTCAATCAATTTAACATCCCCAACGAACGAGACAATGATCCTTAATATTCGACCAAATCATTGAATTGTTGATGTTTTGTAAAGCTCTTTGAGGACTTCTAGGCACAAGAAGCAACGATGTTTAAAGTTCATTATAAATTTCGTTCATGTCATTACCATAATGTGGTGTTTCTCTCCTTCTTTATAGCCCTTTTTCCATATTTAGCCATGGTATAATATGATACACTTTTCCTTCGCTTTTTGAATAAAGAAAAGACATTCTCCTTCCGATAAAAAAAAGTTTGCCGTACTTCAACGTAGTACATTGATACAGTGAGCCATGAAAGTGGTTTTTCTCAGTATTCAAAGATGGGTTCTCCGGCGACCCTTTTTCACCATCCATCGGTAAATCATCATCAGCCGAAGATGTTGATACCTTTCTTTCGTCCAACAACAGCAAAAAAGGTGCAGCCCTTGAACCACTAATCGTCTAGATTCGACGGGCGACCTCGAGACAACAACTTGTAAAGGCCAGTTCTCTGAAGGAACAAAAAAAAAACTGAGAAACAAAAACTGATTACCTCGTCGACCTGGAAAATTGCTTCTATCGACCAGCACCGCCTTTCCTTTCCTCATTTCTAACCCATTTTCCAGCTCCGTCACTCATTTTATCGGCAGCGCCCCTTTCATTGCCCTAATGGATTTACAATGTTAATGGCAGGTGGCTTTCAGATGTTTTCCCATTCCCGCAACTCGGTGGAAAACTCGACAGCCTTTTGCCAGCCTTTGCTGCCGATGATGTCAGGCGACGCCGGTGCCTGGTGGTCGGTTATTATTAGTCAATTTTCATTCCGTTTACCTTTGTGCACGGTTAATGATACGGTGCTCGGAAAATTGGTACCAAACCGGTGAGTGAGCTTTCCCGCCGCTTGCTCCAGAACAGGCGAAGGTGATTGGCACCCGTCAAACGCTGCCATAAATGCTTGCCAGCTTGCCATTAGTGCTGACCTCGCAGATATTATCGGACCGTAGGGCAGGAGTTTCGAGGTGAGAATGAGCTCAGAAACAAATGACTTGATTCGGAGGACGTGACCTCGTAGATCATTTCAGGCGCCGTTGGAAGGAGACGAGTTCCGTGAAGAGTTTGCAATAATGAATTCTTGAAAGATAGATTTTCGGAGGAATTGGTCCTATGAAATCGTTGATTTTCTAAGTAATTTTTAACTTCACAGAAGATATACCTCATTGTTAAAACACTTTAAGAACAGCACTCTCATTCCTGCTCACAATCGTAATGCTCAAGTTAGCACCAGCGAACAACAATCCCATTACTCAAGCACATCGAATTATCAGCGTCTTAGTGTCTGGATTCTAATCCAGCTGCATCATCCCGCAAACCAGTGCTTGAATCAATCTCCCGTTTTTATGAGTTTGTCTTTGCACAAGGACATTCCCTCCTCAGCCGTCGAGAGTCGTAAAAGTGGCGAATTAACTGTATCGTTAACGCCAGTGTATGGGGACTGCCGGTTTTATCGACGTCTTAAGCTGGTCGTTCGTTCGCTTGCTTGAAACGTTCGGGCATTGCAATTACGGTGAAGAGTATTTTCCAGAGAGTTTGCACAGCAAAACAAGCGCCGGTGAGCTCGCACTGCTCAGAAATACTTAAAATAGCGCATCAATCAGATTGGTTCACGGAAGTGGTTGTTTTTCTAAAATGTTCGCATTCTTTCGAAACGATTAACGGAATGTGTCCCTTCGCCTCGGAAAAGTGAGCTCCGTTCGCCACAGTAATGCAAGTGCTTTCTAGAATAAGCCAGCAATTTTTTCCGTCTGTTACTGGGGAAAATTCATCGCATGGAACAACAACAAAAAGAAAGAAGCTGGGAACACATCTAAACGGAAAAATCTCCAACTCACCTCCAACCACTTTACTGCCAAACGAAACCGAAACCAACCGCCCAATATGTGCTACCGAATTCTGTATCGCACCAATGGATGGGATAATGTTTGCTGTAAAATTGTACACCACAACGAAAACCGCCGCTCGCCGTACCGGCTGCCAAGCGCGTGTTTGTGTGTGTGTGTTCCCAATACCGGGAAACCCCTGAGCGGGCGGGATGGTGTTGATGGTTAGCACGTGGGTGGTCAATAAAGCAGATATTTATGTTATGGTGTTTGCTGGCAATATGTTTACCTTTCTTGCTTTAAAAAACGATTTACCCGCGTACGATCAGCGGGCCACTTCCGGCACAGCACCGTACACCAAAATAAAAGACCCGAGTCACCCAAAACATGGCGAAACATTGAAAGCCACTTGCGCGTTAACCCATTTCACTGGTTTACCGGTGGCTGCTACCAGAGCAGTCATTACGGAGCTGCTGTTTTTTGGACTGCCCGTGGTCCAACTGTGGTGCCTCGCCAAAGTTCTAAAACGAGTCACCATTTTTTTGTTTTGTTTGGTAAACCGAGTCAAGGAAATCCTTCGTAAAGCGTTTGGTTTTTGTGGAACTAAAAAGTGAGAGAGAGAGAGAGAGAGAGAGAGAGAGAGTAAAAAATATGTGTCAACAGAAATAGAGCAAGCTTTTCTTGGAACTCCGGCACGAATCTGTCCGGCTCGGTTACTTCGGACGGTGGCGCTTACGTTCGCCGGTATGTAATGCAATCTACGTAAAGCACGTATTTTATTACCTTCGCCCTTCGATCGAAGTGTGTTCCCCCGTGTTCCTGGATGTTTGGTGTGTCCGGTTAAGGTGATGGCCTGAAAACTTACCGCCATTTAGATTATTTCGATTGCTATACGATAGAGCCAGCCGACGCTGGACAAATAATCGCAGTACAATTCAATCGGGTCGGTTGGAAGAAATTGATGGAGGAAAATGTTTTCCTGCCGAGGGAGGGAGCTTTTGGTGGGGTTGGGGGGTTGGGTGGAGAATGGAACACTTTTCCGCCGCCGGATACACGGGACGTGAAACTGTGACGCTTTGCATGTGAATATTTAAATGGAGGTACACCGCACTATGGTGCAATTTATTTTTATAGATTTCTATTGTTATTGCGTCTAGATGGACGTATATTTGGCATAGAATAAACACTTATTCATTAGTGCTGGAATGAGTGCTTCAATGCATTATTAAAAACAATTTTGATATTTAGTTTTTATATAATTTAAATTCGTTTTTTTCTATCAAGTTTGTCTTAAAAAATGTGGTTCGTCAGTCTTACATCTACTTGGAGCCTTTCATACTTAATTTTACTATGTAAAATCGTGTACTTCTTCTTTCTTGGCCTAGCGACTTCTTAGGTCATGCTTATCATTTCTGGCATACTAGACTTATTGTTACCGCATATAGTTGGATAATCAGTCCTCGTTATGGGGGAACAGTGGGTCCCAGATGAGACTTGAACCCCGGTCCGGCCGTGCGAAGACCAGAATCGCTGTCGCATGTACCACCGGGCCGCCCGAAATCGTGCCCTACAATTATTGAATTGAGCATATTTGCCTAACTATCCAGTGCTACAACCATCTGTTTTTGTCAATCAATTACCCATCGAATACATCGGATCTTAATTTAGCCCTACTTTACAAGGCTTTACGAGCTGGATCGATGCATGATATGACCATTACATCGGAACTTAGCTCTTATCTCTTAGTCTTATTCGCTGCTGGATGATTAAATTACCGTAAATTTTTTAGAGATCCTCATTGTAGTGGCTCCTCCAATTTACTCCAAATTGTCAAAATTCAGCTTAAAATTTTGGAGAAGAGGTGAATGAGAATCAAGTCTTATTCATCCTCACTTAATTCTTCTCGATTTGGTCCTTCTTAGAGGCGTTCCTCTATTCGTGTGGAAAGCTCAAAAAACTTTTCCAACTCGTCTCCGGCAGTTTTCCGGACGTGTCATTATCATGCCATTACTAGCTTACCAAAACCTGAAGAGTCGATAAAGTTCGTCAATCGGACTGCGACTCCTTCATTGTGCTTTCACACTATCGAGAAACTAATTGATCAGAGCATTTTTATCTCAAACGAGCCTTACAGAAATTTGTCATGTCTCAGAGACGGATGTTAGTAATGGCTCTATATAAATCTTCTAAATGATCTCAGATTCACACATTGCTACAACTATTTTGCTTTAGAAATGTTCTCTCAGATTGTATCAGAATGCCTAAGAGATTGTGAAGGAGCTATTTTGGAAGGCATCTAAGATGTTTATCTCTTCTATCTTTTCATCATCATCATCATAACTGAATCTGTCTTTGACCGTAAGATTTTTATAGGATAGTACTATCATCATTCTGATCGTTTCCTCATTGATCTCCAACACGACCTTAAGCGTTAGTCAAAGGAATAACTTCTATGTCTTCAGCTAATACAAGGATCTAGAGTGACAGTATAAAAGTTAGTCCTCCAACCCCCTCCGAGTCGCGGATGATGATCTTGGGGCTCAGATAAGCGCTTGGTTCGACTGTTCTGGCACAGTCTGACTAGCACGTCTTTTTGGTACAAGTCTGTGGGAGTGGAATTTTATCTTCAGATTGTTCCAAGTAAACCTGTAAACTACTGTTCAGACGCTTTCTTAGCGCTAGTGAGGGAGAGACGTCTTGACTGTTCGAATACGTTTTATTTTCTAAACTTTTCTATATTCACAATATTTTCTTAATCCTAAACCTTATACTAATACTATTACTGCCATACCCCTTATAGTATGCAATCAAAAAGTATGCATTTAGGCGTAAGTAAGGGCTGTGTCGACTAAATTGAACTAATGTAAAGATATGATATGAATGTTTTAAATCAATTTTTTATTTATATAGCATTCTTTCTTGTTTCAGAATGCTGTTTACGCATTAAACACATTGCTATTCCAAAAAAAACTTAACTAATTGAATTAGCAGAAACCCTCATTAACATTCCATGCATTTTCTCCCAATTAGTCGTGTTCTTTTTTTTGCGTAACACAAAACCGATGCTGTTGACAAAAACTCCATACCTTACAACGAATTATTCACCCTCTTTTTTTCCTACACCGCAACAATTTTCAGCTGAACGGCAAATACAACAGCAAAAAACACAGAACCAACCATCAAACCAGCAGCACCCCGCATAAACCAAACAGTGCTATTACAATTTTTATTGCAATCGATTACGTTTGCAAATGCGCTTGTTTGCAACAACGTTGCACACCGGTGCCGGTGCATGCGCCCACAAATAGTTGCGGTGTCGGATGCTAAGTGTCAGCTGGTGGCGTGTGAAACGTGTGCACTTATTATATTGTTCCTACGCCAGTTTGCTTGCATTGTCGCAGTCGGCAATCGGTTAAAGCAAACATCGAACGGTTAAACGAAATTGGGCGTACGGGCGTCGAACATCCACCACTGCTGGGTGGGAAAATTTATGATTCGCACGGATGTGCCATTTTTATTTCGCTTTTATAAAGCAGACACACACACACACACACACACACACACACACACAGCCACTCAACAGTTGCATACCGTCGACATTCATGAGTGTCATTTCCGAAACGAGTGGTTTGCTGGGGAGCGACCCGACCGGAGGTAGACGGGGCGTAGTGGATCCTCGAAAACCCGAAATGATATCTTCATTTGTTATACGAGCGTGCATGTGTGGCTGGATGTGGAGTGTATGCTCAATTCTCACCACCTTGCAGCGAGCTGCATTCGGGATGTCGCCCATCGAAACGACCATTGTCACTCCAATCTCACGGATGACATCTAGTAATCATTCGAGCAACACTTGGCATGGCAATGGCACGTACGTGGCACGGCACGGGAACATCATGATAAAGCGAACATAAAGCGAACAGCGAGACCATAACCCGGTGGCGAAAGCGAAAAACGGGTTGAAAAGAAATGAACATTTATATAGTTTCCCTGTACCATGGATGATGGCACCACTCAACAGCATACTTGAAGCATTGCATTTCATTGCTGTCCAGAAGAAGCCGTAGCCACCTTCGAAACCGAGAACTGCATCGAAATGGGGGTGGGTTTCTTTGCAGGCACCCACGTTTTTATTCTTCCCCATTACGTTGCTTTGTGAGCATCATCATCATTGCTAGTCATCAGGGTTTGGTGACGTTTGAGTTCGGGGCAACAAAAAAAAAACTCCCATTTGACTCCTGCAGCTGACCATTCATCATACTGCTACTCAAAATGGTCCAAATGAGCAGTGGCAGCAGCAGCAGCAGCAAATGGTTATTGAAAATTTTACCGACAAAAGTTGATTTATTTATTGCACTTTTGGGGGTACGAGCTGGACAGGAGCGTACGGGCCAGCTGGTGTCGTGCGAGCAGGACAAATAAAACATTGCTGTCAAACTTTGCTTGCCTTGCGCACCGTGGTAGTCAAATTTATTGTCAGCCATAAAGCAGCTGGCTGGCCTGGTTGGATAGGTTGCTCGCGAGCTGATCGAGTGTGATAAATTAGTACCGGGATGGGAAATGAGGGAAAAGGGAGGGAAAACCCATCGAAAGGAAACATCGAAAGAAGGCTGTTACAACATGTGTTCGCCTTCGTTTAATTGCAGTTGAGGGTTTGAAGGGTGATGATTACTACTATCTCATGGTTGATTTCATCGGTAATATTCTCAGCTTTTAAGATGAAAGCCTATTGAAGGTTCATATCATTAATTTTCATTTTTAATCAACAATATATTTAAACTGTTACCGATAGTTTTAAACACTTATGAATTGCATGTCTATTTGTAAAATATTATTTTTATCAAAATATTTGTAATTGGCTACAGTAGTCTTTTTCAAGCCTTTAATTGAATAAAAAGTATTACACAGCCCTCAGCATAACTTAGCGAACATCGGTTATTTACGCACAGAAGAAGAACTAGCAGAGATAGCTAAAGTTGATGTTGTAGTAAGCCACCATCGAGTCCTGGTGGCTCGGGGTGTATCATACTATAAGCAAACTAAACTGATGTTTGAAGCTCCGAGCATTAAAGGGGCTCAAAGAGGTTTCTTCCTCGAAGTTGAGTGAGGTCCTGGGAGCCTCGATCACTTAGAGTGATAAGCTCCCAATAAGAAGCCTCGTATAATATTTCTTCATGGCCTCTGACCCAGTCAACAAATTCGACAGAGTCTTTCATTCTGCTTAGGGCCTCCAAGGGGATTGATCAAGAACGTTTTTCAAGAACGTCTTACCGTTTTTTGTCCTGAGTTTTTACACTCTAAATTATCAAAGTACAAAGTATCAAGAGAGTAAGGGAAACAGGAACAACCTTAGTTAAAAATTAGAGGACTTTTTATTTGAAGTCCTCTTCTGATGCTTCTATCAAGGGGATCTAGAATAGCTAATAAACTGTTAGTCTATTTTTTTAATTGTCAGAGTTCCCACAAGTTTGAATAAGATCATTTGTCAGTAGTACAAAAACGCCTGGCATTTCCTTTCAACGGTTTCAAAATATGTACATATTTTTCATCATAGTACATCTACAAAACCTGAAATTTTATACAATAAACAATAGTTTCCCAGCTGAAGCCATTCCGATCCGATAATCCAATTAGCAAACTGATTCCAGTTTGATTAACGTTCCCTAACTATGTCTCGCCCATCACTGACGTCAACTGCCGCATCACAACATCAATTTCTGCTTCCCCTTGGGAAGGTGATCCCGTAACATTTATTTCATTAAGCTCGCGTGTTAATACAGATTGATCGTAAATTGCATTCGCCGATAGTGTCGTAATTGAACGGAATGGTTCATTTGCACCGAACACCCAACAATGCCGGTGAATGTTTTTCATTGACAGATTCAAGCTAATGCACGTCATGTAAATGAGTTCGCCAGTGATCGTAGCCCGCACATACACACACTCGAAAAAATACGGGACATTGTGAGAGTTTTCGTAGCGAACATAAACGTTCGTCTAAAAAGCAACTGCACCAAACACGCATCGCCGTCCTGGGCCATCGGTCGCGTACGGCTCAAGTGCACACTCATCGCACGCTGTCAAAAGTCATCCTATCAAGCCACCAATACATAGTAACAAGCTCGGTTGATTTTTTGTTTTTCCTCACCCCGGAAAACCATCCCCATCGCGTACATCGCCATGCCAATGCGATGAGGATGCACACGAGCCCACAAGCGGCACCCCTTTGTGACAGAGAATATTGAAATTCAAATTGTGATATTGGAGGATGTGCTTACGTGTGCTGAGCCGAACCGAACGCGTATGTGTGTATTCGAGCCGGGATGTCGACTAATTTTCCAACAACGAAGCTAATCAAACCTCCGGTATCGGAGCAACCGGTGGAGAACTAATTTTGTTATTAATTAACTCGTCCAACATAATATAATCCTGTTCGAGGTTTGCCAAAACCCCGATGTTCGGGAAGTTGGTGAAAGGGTTCAGGGAACGGTTTCTGGCATGACCCTAGGCCAAGAGTGCTGTCTGTCTTTGGAGCCCATAGCAACATACGCTCGTTGGGATAGGAGTTGACTTGAGGTGACTTTGGTGAAGAAGATCAATAAAAAGGAACGATGCTCTTAACGTGTGATGTCTATTGATGACATCGTTTGATTGTTCTCTAAATTTTTTAAAATGCTTTATTCAGTATCCATGAAGAGTTCTCAAACTTCAACATTAAATCTCTTCAATATCCTATATTATCTGCCGAGAATAATCTTTCAATTACCTTCGATACTTCAACCACCTAATGGTGACATCCCATTCAATCGTGCCACCGAAGGTATCCTCACTCGTTTTGCATGATTTTGGTCAAACCATTTTAATCTCTCCATTTTTTGACCCCCAAAATTGATTTCCGCTGCTGCCCGCTGAGAGCAAAAACGGGTGTTTTGGCCCTAATCTGGCAACTGTTGCAATAGTCCATTTCGAATGGATTCAATTCAATTGCCCCCTTTCGCCACTTTCCAATTCCTCACAGCTGGTGAGCAAACGGGGGAAGCCCATGGCACAGCATATGGCCGATCCCATCGTACGGGTTCCAGCGCAGGTCGTGTGACAAGTTTCGGACAACTGTGTGCCCGGGATTTACATAAAATCTTTGCACTTTTTCGGTTTCGAAGCATCGGTCGCCGGATTCGGTGCTATTTCAGCGTTACCATCTGGTGCTGGAATTCAATCTGAATATCGCCACGTTCGCAGGCATGCAAGGAAAACTGGGCCCCGGATGATATCCTCTGATACAATTCGTATTGGAGTGAGGACTCCGGAAGAGGCTAAGGAGAGAGGATATAGAGGGATGGGAAGAGAGAAACATAACCGCAATCAGACACACACACACACGCCTTTGTCCGACTGTCATTTGAAATGTTTTCCCACGGCTTTTCCCACAGCTTTTCCCACGGCTTTTCCCTTCACACCCGCACCGGCAACGCTGTTCGAAATTAACTAATTTGAATATTTAATATACGTTTGTACCCCGGCACACACAGGTGGACTACCGGCGGCCGCTCATTACACCCGCCAAAGGTACCGGACCGGGATGGTGGGCTGCATCTCGGAGCTGATACTGGCCGGCGAGCTGCGGCTGAACTTTGACGCGACGATACTGGGCACGGCACACAACGTCGAACCGGGCGCCCCATGAAGGTAGATGTCGCAGGTGCCTGCCGCCGTCCGTCCCTAGATGCTGGCCACCGGGCGTCGCTTTTTGCCCGCGGTGGCCACCGCCGCCTGTGGAGCGTAGCGTACCGAGCGTAGCGTAGCAGTACGTAGTAATCACCGCGGCATCCCACCAAAGCGAATTGGTCGTCGGTCGTCCGTGTGGACAATTATGGTGTATAGACGGGAATGTTTCGCACCAAAACTGATTATAGGTTATAGGCTAAACAAAGGTAAATAATATAAAAGGAAGAAGAGCAACAAAAAAAAACACACACACACACACGAGCAAACAAATAGGAAAAGCTAAACAAACCAAAGTGAAGTAATAAGTTGCTAGTGAAGTAAGTATAAAGTGAAAAACTCACACACACTAACACGAACACAAAACGTCCACGAAGAGAGGAAAAGGGAAGGGACAGAAAAAGAGAAGATAAAAAAAGGAAGGAAGAAAATGAGCGATTAGTTAATTTCTCTGTGTATAGAAAAGAAAACGCAAGCGAAAATCATATTTATTAATGACACACACACATACACAAAACCATTGTAAACAAAAGCTGGCGTAGAGGGATGAAAAAAATATGGGGTGTGTGCGTGAGTGGTCGTGTAGGACGAAAAGAAAGGCCCGTACAAGAAAGAGAGAAAAAATAAAGAAAACAATTACCACTAGCAGATAAACATGTGTGAGTGTGTGTGTGTGCGTATGAAAATGGAATGAACGTGAACAAAAGAAAAGCGAAAAGAAACAACAAGGAAAAACTTTAATCAACCACTAGCATTAGCATTATGAATGGGTAAAGAATCGAATGAACGAACGCGAAAGAAGTTTGCAGTGGTAATGCAAAAAAACGAACCCGAAATGTGGCGCATATGTGAGTGTTAGTGACGTACGTATAAACGCAAACACCGATTTTAGCACGTAATAGTTTTTGTACTTGGAAAGCAAATGGCGCCCGATCGAGAGGAATATTGGAGATTGGGAACAGGAGTGCTTAGAGGGAAAGAGTTAAAGGTAAGTGAAAGTAATGATTTCCTTTTTTGCTTTTGATTTGAATTTTGAATGTTTTTCCAAAAAATCGATCCTAATTTTTTATTCATAATCTAAACCAGTTTAACTTATCCTTTGTCTCACTCTTCTTGGCCAAATGACGTCTGCGGTCATGCCTGCCGTATCTGGCTTACTACGGGGGAACGGTCCGGATAGGATTTGAGCTCTGTATGAAGTCCGTTGTACCCTATATCACTAGACCGCCCTACTTATCCTTTATTATGGAGGGGTTTTCAGTTGATAAGACAATAGCGTCCATTTTTCTGGTAGGCTTCTTAGATGGATTGGCAAACAAAGCTAGTTGATATGGAAACGGCTTCAAGTGAGCGGGACATCAAACTCCTTTTATTGTGATATCCTCAGATGATATTGTCATAGTAGCCGCTGATATTGCACGCACTTACCCGAGCGCTGAAAGGACGTGCCAATGTCAATATGATTCATTGGCCGACTCTAACTATTGATTAAAAGCCTATTTGACGCATACCTTTCAGGTCAGGAACCTGTTCGTTTGCGATCTAAGGCTCTATGGACCTTAACCTAGGCCTCGACTTCATGAAGCTGTTCAAACATCCCAAAATTGGCACACAAGGTACATATATTCGTTATTCAGAATGATTCACAGACTTATAGGAGTCCTTAATCTCTTACGCAAAGATTTTCACTGTATGACGAATTCGCTGTAATCCTAGTAGGTCTAATTCTTCTTGTGCTCCAATTCTTGATGATTGTTTTGTCTTTAGGCCTATTTGTAAGAGGCCATCCTAGGCGGTATGGGCACTAAACTCGACTCTAGCGAGATCCATTATTGGAAACCAACGTCTGGAATTATCTAATGCATCATAAAATTCTCTTAATAAGCGTCTTCTAATCCTACTAGTTTTCTGGAAATTATTACAATTAAACATTCAGAACAATTGCTGCACTGTTACCTACAGAGATTTTTCTTCCTTCTCAGTATTCTGATATCTTCGATTTTTCTTCGATGGCTCACTTTCAATCCAACCTCTAGTACTTCTCGTGAAGATTCTTGGTAGTACTACATCAAGACTCCTTCTCCTAGCATGAAACGCAAATAAAAAACCATTTCGTGGTAAAGATTCCCCCTGTTTATTTCGCCTCAATCGATTTCAAAAAGCGAAACAAAGCTAGGCTAGTCTCTGATCAATAACCCCAAGAACGTGCATGGGTTAAACATTTATTTTGTTGCACTGGAAACCGATCAATTCCAGTCCTTTTTTCCTTACATGTGACATTTTAATGATGAACTTCTTACAAAAAATCCACCTTCCATGATATTTGGTTTGCTACTGGAGTCAACTTTTTCTCCGTCCATCCATTCGATATCTCTTGTCCCATCCTGTGGGGTGGGTGAAGCTTGACGAAAAACCCCCCGAACGGATATTACGATCAACGCCCACATGCACAACATCCGACAGGGCGGGCTGCTTTTTTCTTCGTGCGTCAGTCAAGCGCACAAAACCCTGAATAGGACATCCAGCAAACCAAAACATCCACGCAAATCGATTATCGTAAGCGCTATCAAACGGATGGAAATAGATAGAGCGGTGAACGGTTGACAGTGATCCAGTTTCTGTGGACCGGACTCTTATTTTGTCACCGTCATGCAAAAGGAAACAATGCATTCAAAGGAGAAGGAGTGCTCGCAATTGTTTGTAGCAAACACACATACACGGTCGCGTGACAATGGACAGCTGTCAGCGTAATGTGTAATTTATCAAGCACGCATCGGACACGCCAGCCGTTCGGGGCTGTCGGGGATCGATTGCGGTTTTCTTGCACCTGGAACGATATATTTCGACTGGCAGCAAACGAATGTGATGGTTCGTTTTCGATTGGCATTGTTAAGAAGAAAGCCGCTTAAAGTGCTTAAAGAACTAGCAACGAAACGGGCTTTTCCTTCCTTGGTAGAATACGGCCGAACGCTCCTTTACCCAGGGTGAAAGCCAGCCGCTCTAATGCATTCTCAACTTTTCCAATATTCCAACGCTAGGAAGATAAAAAATTTCATAAGTGAGCATTATAATTTTTAATCTGTACGCTCTCAGGGACCCCAACGAAAAAAATAAAAGAAAACTAGCGAACGAACCAAAATTCACTTTAGCGATGGAGGCGCCTGGTCAGTTTCATTGTTCGGTGCTGGTTTCTCTCTCTCTCTGTAGCTATCCGTTTGTGGGCTATTTTATGGAGCTGAGGAGAAACTTTTTACTCTTCTTCCACCTTCCCTTTCCCACCTTCCCTTTCCCACCTTCCAACCCGCCTAGATAACGCAATCTAATCAACCTGGAGACTTGTACTGCACTGTCTCGACCGAGCACGGCGCTGGTAAAAGCGATCGAAAATGAGTTTGACGACCACGCACCTAGTTTAAAGGGTGGTTGGAGTACTTTTTTTGCATAATTTCCACTCCACTCACCTCCCTTCCCACCCCGTTTACAGGAAACGAAACAGCTTTCCAAGGGGGTTTAAAAGTTGTCTGCGCCGAGTGACCGAGTTCGCATCAAATTGACTTGCTGCTATTTTGAATTCATGGATTAACTGATACGGATTAAAAAACTTAGCAGGTTACGAGGGGTTTTTTCTTTTCTTTGCCAGCTCCGGGAAACTGGAATCATATTAAAGTTCAAACACGGTCGCCCGGATGCATGGTAGTGGGTCGAAGGAAGAACTTGCGCTCTCTCTCTCCCGGGGGAGAATATTGCTCGAGAAAAGTTGGCTAAAAGTTTATGTGCTAATACTTATATGGATTGATGGGACAAGTTTCTCGGTTGATGTTGGTAGTATGATGCATATAATACGCGCCAGACGAATATTTTGAGAACACGGGACAAGAAAATGCAATACAATGCCGTTTTTTTCCTTCCTCGCAATTCTCGTGCTTTGCTGCTTCATGATGATCGATTGTAGGGAAGGTATGCAAAAAGGACCAAGACAAACAGGGACCGATAGGTGTTACAGGAAATGAAAGCTTACTTCCATCTACGAACTAGAAGCATAACCTTTGGGGTTTCTTCATGGAAACGACCTTAAGCCCTCGATCTGAGACGCATTTCGTTCGGGGAAAACTTGCAAGGAAAAGAGCTCCAAAATCCATCCAATTCTACCGTAAAATGAACGCTTTTAGTCAGCACAAAAGGTAGTTTGAGGAAACAATCCACTGGTCGTGTGTGCAGACGCGTCCAATCTATAAACAATGACGCTGCCTTACCCATTGCAGCTCTGCTTGAAGCAGGCTATAAATTAAGACGAAAATTTATACGCACGTATGAACCCGAAGCATTATTAACGGTGTTTTTCATTCCATGCCGGAAAAAGGGACCGTCCCATGCCGGAAAAAGGGAAGTTTCGAGGTGGATGCGAAGGATGTGAAATGTGATTTATTATCGTTCGATGGCAGCGTTCTATCTATCGGGAGCGTTTGCCAAAGTTCAGTCGCACGACGGCACGAAGGTTAGATTTAATTAAAAAAGGGTTTGGGATGCTGCGCCGAGGCTGGATGGATGAGGGGAAAAGCTGGCCGGTGCCGTGCGGCGTGCCACAGATTTATTCGATCGAAAGCAGCTTGTGTGTGTGCCGCAAGAATGCAGACTAGGGCGAAGTAAGCGAAGCTTGTCCGAATAGACGGATGTGATTGTGATCAATTTAAATATTTCAATTCTTGTTGATAGCAGAGTTATAATACTTTAACAACTTTTTGTTATTAAATATTTAAACTGATTCCTTTAGATTCTGTTCTATTTTTTAATTTTATTTTAAAGGGAATGGTTCACTTTTCTCTTACCTTTGAGCTCTTTCCTACATAAATCTACCAAGCAAAACATCCCCAAGCGCCTGTGAACCGCAGTAGAATAAACAATCGACCTCTTTTCATCTCTTGCGACCCGTCCCTATCGTCATCCCAACCGCCTCCCTTCATTCCCCGAACGCCAATCGTAAACAGCAATCAAAATTCGTCAATTCTTTTCTTTGCCTTTGCCTGCAACGAACTTAAAAAAACGGAAAAATGGGACGCTCTCGCTCTCTCCTTCGCTAGGTTAATCAATTAAGGTAATACCTTAATTCGGAAAAAATCCTTATCAAACGCAAGCAATTTCCTAAAGTGTGCATACGGTGCGCAACATCCATAGCATTAACACAGGAACAGGAACAATAAAATGGAACCATCATCATATCAGGGTTTGAAGTTGGGAGAACAAAAGGCAAAACTCTTCAAACCGACGGTTTAATTGGCGATTATTAGGTGTTTTTCATTGTGAAGGATGCATTTTTTTGATTGATATAATGGTTTAATAAAAAGGAGCCTTCAAGCGTGAAAAAATAGCGCTTTAATCGCCGGGTTGGATTAAAGGATAAGTTCTCTATATGTTTTTTTTTGTTATAGGGTTGAGTTAATTTAAAAAATATGTTCCCTTTTCTTATCAAATCCGGCTAGAAATAAATTGTTTTACCTGCTTTACAATGCTTCTCAGGCCATGAAACAAGTGTCTTAATATTTAAAACAGCCGAATATTTGAGTTATAACAACTATCCAGGGGCTCGAAGTGTATGGTCGAACTTTTGAGTCACTCGATCGAATGTTTCAACTGGATAGTAGAATATTGCAATCATTCAATGGATTTATTTCTTCTTCCTCCATGGCACTACAACCTGAAGAGGTCTCGGCCATTCATTTCTAGCTTTCTATGACTTAATTTTACCCGTAGTAAAGTAGTCAGCCCTACGTACGGGGAGGTGATTTGAACCCGGTCCGGCTGGGGTTGCATTCTGTTGGGGGAAATTTGCAGCTAGTGGACCTGTTCAATCAGCTATGACTTAAGGAAGTAGCTAATAAAACAACAATGTGAATGAGAGGACATGGTGATGGTCAAACAATCCAAATACCATTTTGCAATTTTATAATTTACCTAGATTGGATCTAAACATTCGGCAGAACATCCACTGCCGAGAGGCAAATCTCCATTGAATGATTGCAATATTCCCCTATCCAGTTCAAGCATTGCATCGAGTGATTCAAAGGTTCCATTATATAATTCGAATCTTAAATTGTATGTTATACTATAGTCGCTTATTGTTTTAAACATGTGGCCACTTGTTTTTAAGGCTTGAAATCACCTGAAATTTAAATAAAAAAAACCACACAAAGAAGAAATAAGCATTAATTTCTTAAGAAGAGTTTAAGGCACTCCTAGACGTATGTGTATGTGCGTGTGTGCGTATATGAGAACCGAGTGTTTGTGTGCGTAGAACTGAAATCCACCCCATTTTATGTTTGCTTTTTGTAAGGAGCTAAACCAAAGCTTGAAAAGAAAAATCTTAGCTTATTGAAAAAAAAGGTAAGCAAAATAGGAAATAAATGCAGAAACTAACAAAGAGGAGAGAGTTTATTTTGTAAATAGTGCAAAACCGAAAATAAATACAAACGAAGTGTATTTGTGAGTGTATGTGAAACCAATAGTAGATTTCAAACTAGGGAGGTAGAAAAAACCGTTGCTGTGCTATGTGCTGATGTAAAGACGTAACAATTACGGCAATGCACCAATAATATGTGTGAGCGTAACATGTGTGTGTGTGTGAGTGTGTGCGTGTCTGTAAAATTTTAGTGCAAAAACCCCGAATCATAATGCTTGTATAAATACATCCAGAGGAAAAAAAAGAAACGAAGAAGAAAGAGGCAACCTATAGCAAAAAAAAAAGGTTTTTTTTATATACTGCAATGAGACCGGTTGGCTAACCGAATAAAGAGCGTATAGGTTTAAAAAAAATGGAAAGCAAAAATCCAAACAAGCAAAAAACCATCGACGCTATATAGCAAGCAATAAAAGAAACAAACGGAACGCGATAAGCTAGCTAAAACAAACGGATCATAAAAATAAAACGGCAATACATAATGCAAATACAATGGTATCAACAGCGATAAAAAGGAATAAACAGAAGAAGAAAAACATTAACAAAAAAGTATAAAACAAAGAAAAAAGAAATGAAAATTCTTAAAATAAAACAGAAAAAGCTAACAAAAGCAGTCCCCCCCCCCTCCTCCCCTATCCCCTGTATTGTAAATAATGCTAGATACAAAAACACACACACAAAGACACAAACAAAACCAATTATTTGTCACCTTATACAGAAAGGAGCATGACAAACTGATTTTATGAAGGTAATAAAACAAAACGCTGCTAAGAAATTAAAGAAAAACTGGACAAGGGCTAAACCAAGAAGCATAAAGCTGCTGCAAATCAACCTGCTTATATACAACAGTCTCTCTATAATGATATATACATTTATGTATTGTGTTTGTAAACAATGTGTCGCGTAGGAGAGAGGGAAAGGCGGCGGTTAAAATGGCTTCAAGAAGAAAGCTAACCCCCGGACGAAAAGCGTTTTCCTCTCACGGCAATGCAATGCAATGGACTGGACTGGACAGTGTAGCTTCGAACGAGAGATAATAAAAGCATATCATTGCGTGTGGATTTAATTTGAAACAAAATGGGGCGTTTTTATTCTTTTAACTTTTTTTGCTGTTTCTTGATCGTCGTAAACTCAAGATCATTGAGAAACTAAGCAACGATCGCAATCCGAACAGCAATGTGTTCATCGAAGCTTGCTTGCTGTGCTCGCCGCCAGCCATTTTTCTTCGGTTAATATGAATGTCTGTTGGTGTGTGTGGAAGTTTGTGTTGGTTTGTGTCTGTGAAAAAGGATTTGTTTCGTTTTTTTGCCTGCCATTCCGAGAAGCGAGATTAAAATTTTTAACAAAGCAGAAAATGAGAGATTAGCTTAAAGAAACTAGAAAGTGTGCTGGAAAATGCTAATAAAAGAAGTGAAAGAAGATATGTAATGAAGAGGTAAGAAACAGTACTGAAAACATAGAAAAGTGTGCTGAAACAAATGATGATGCTATCGGAAAACCTTTTCCCATTTTTTTGACTAATAAACATAAGATGGGAATAACAGCAGTATGTGGAAATGTATGTTGATAGGTTTGTATTGGAAGTGAAGTTGAGAAATTCTTATCACGAGACTCGGCCCGTTTGGTTCAGTATGGATCTTTTCTTCGAACGCTGAGCCCTATTGATAAGGTCTGAGTCGTGATCCGTTTTGTCATCCATTATTCTTGTAGGCAGCGTTTCCTAGCAGATCCTTGAAATGTAAATTGGATGATCTCCTCCAACGTCCTGAAGTTTGAGGGCAGATTAAGTCCCTTGGTGGTGCTTGGCTGATCCTCCTTGTTAAGATTCACTTGCATTTGAACTTGGTCCAATAAGCCGGGTCGAGCAACCTCCTACTCCTCGCAAGATCATAGGAGATGATTATATGCCTTGGAATAAAATATCACCTATCTTCCTATACGCTGGAGATCAGAGAAGAGCATGGTCTAGGTATCATTTGAATGCTAGGGCGATCTCCTGGGATGCCGTCGATTCAAGATTTTTTGGTTTGTCAAGGACATTTAAGGAGCGCTCGAGTACTAAAACGTACCACGCAGAGTGGACCCGTAAGCTAAGCCTTTCGCAAAGTAGTTAAATATGTCCTTAAAAAAATTAATTAATTATTACTATCCTATTTATCATTCTAACGAAAGGCTGCTGAACTTATTTTAGGTATCGTTTTTTCTTAAAATTTATTGCCATTTCCTTATTGCGGACCTCATTTTATCGTGCAATTATTACAAAATTACAGATATTTTAATTTTCAGCAATGTTTTTAGAAAGCTTCTACACAAAAAGCTTGCATTTACGCATGTTTAGCTGGGGCCTGGATATACTGTGGTAATTTTTACCAGCTGTGGGATTTGTGGAACATTCACCTTAGTTTTGGGCTTAGGTTTGATTTTTTTTTTTATTTTGACTTTACGGAATTTTGTGAGTTATACAAAAGTTAATCAAATGTCTTTTGAAATACAAATTTAATGAAATCCTCGAATTTTTACCATAAATTGTTTTTATTTATATGACCAATCGCTAACCACTGTTCGGAGCTTTTACGTGCTGTTTTGATTTTAAACTAATTCCACAGCCCTTGGGTAATGTTGTGCGTTTCAAGCAACAAAATTTAAATAGATTTTTTATTCTTCTATTTGTGGCTGCCTTTTGCTGATTTGTGAGATAAAATTCTTGTTTATTTGATATTTTTAGTTGCGCAAATTAAAACAAACACACTCCATCCTATCCGGAGTAAAGAACGTACTGTTCCGCGGATCGCTCGTTCGGCCCATCACTACCGGCTGCGTCGAATGACGTTTCGGGTGCGAAAGAAAAGAAAAGAAAACAACACATGAAAAACACAAAGCAAAAACAACTTTTCGTAAAGCAACCTAAGTAAAACTGAATTAAATTAGCAGTGCAATCGGTTGGACGGGGGAAAATAGACACTACAAATGGTGCAGCGGTCGTCAGCAGGTAAGGGCCACCAGCAGCACGATCCGCCATCATCATCATCATCCCATTCACCCAAGCCCACACGAACAAGCCTACGGGTGGGAAAAAATTCGTCCTCCGCACCACTTCCACCACGGATCTTTGGACAACAAACTGTGTGGGGACAGCGAAGAACGGCGTAGCACAGTAAAAAAAAAAGGTGGAAAACCAGCGTAAAAGCAGTTGCAAGGTGGCGATTGACTGCAGGTCACCGAAGCGGTCATCTGTGCACGGCGCGTACTGTTGTTGTTGTTGTTATTGTGGTGGACACGCGACGTTGCCCAAGAACTTGTCGTCCAAGTCCAGCCTCGTCTGTCCAGGCGGACGCAGCGGGCAGTGTGTGGAGCAGGGTCTGCGCGCGGGTCGCAGAAAAACATCGATCGAGTGTGCAAAGTATAGCCTCCGCCGTGAATGTGTGTGAGCGTGTGTGTTTGTGTGTCTGTGGTGTAGTAAACTGTGCAGCAGACTGCAGTTGATGCAGCTGCATCGAATTGATAATCGAAGAAGCTTCAAATCTGTTGTTGAAAAAAGTAACACAAACACTGTGCAACTGTGCTAACGATTCCCAGACACAATTAGTAATTACGTAGAACCAAAACAAACCATGGCCACAAATTTTATGTCAAATCATGCACAGCCTTCATCCGGATGGATTTCTCAAGCCCAAGCTTTTTCCCCCCGTTACAGGTGCCGCTTAAAAAGATATCGAGCGATTTCGTCGCGTCACAATCACGATTGGTGGCTGGCTGGCGATAAGAGAATACACTATTACCACATCGCGAGAGCAACAATTGCCGGCAAAAGTTTGATAAAAAGGGCCGTTCGTTTGGCGTGCTGCTGGTGAAAACATCCCGCCGGAACAGAATGGCAGAACCGAACGCGCTGCCGCCGGACGTAAATCCCGAAAACAATCCCGTCCCCGGCGCACCGCTCATCAATCCCGCCCGGCCAAGAAACAATGTGCAGGTGAGGTGTCCGGATCCGGTGTTTGGAGACGAGAACCGTTTTGTTTACAATGCCCGACCGTTCCTCTTATTCATCCCGCACAGAATCCTCTGATAAATGTACGCGATCGTCTGTTTCACGCACTTTTCTTCAAGACGGCCATCGCTTACGCGCAGACCATACCACGGTAAGAGACGGATGGCCGTGTAGGGCGGTATATTTTGGTTCCGGCCCGTTAGCGTTGTGAAGGACGACCTGTTGTTGGGAGGGGGAAGAGAGCGCGAGAGACGATAGCAAGTCGCATGCATCAGTCGTCGGTGCGCGGCCTGCTTCGTCCGATCATTTATGTGTGCATATTTGATTATACCGGCCGAGGTTGCATTAATTGGTGCCGGTGTTTCATTCGGAAGTGGGCAGCAGCGGTATTGACGTCAAGCTGCTGGAATGGAAATTCCATTGAAGCGAAGGAAAATGCGGGCTATCTTCGGACATCGGTGGTGACATTGTTCGGTAATGGGTGCCTTTTTCCCGTTTTGTTTTTTGTTTTTTTTTTGCAGACCGGTCCGGCGTGCGATTGAGCTAATGATGCTGCTGAAAGCCTTGACGGCGTTTTTCATCCTTGCCTACATTCATGTTCGCTTTTCGCAAACACCCACCACGTGCCTGGAGCACGTGAAAAACGATTGGCCACGCGATGGCATCCTGCGGTAAGATAGTTGATCGCCTGGAGCTAACGCACAAGCAAAATTTAACTCTCTTGCCCTCTGTGTTGCAGTGTGGAAATTGCAAGCCTTACCCAAAGTGAGTACGACTCGACCAAACCCATGTCGACCGACATTATGGACGAGGGAGATGTGAATGTGCTGCGGAACACGCTCAAAAACGGAATGATCAGTATCGATCCCTCCACGACGCTACCCCACGAAGAGGAACACAATCAAAACGGGGCGGACGCACTGCTGCAGCACAGTTACGCCAACAGTAGCCCACTACCGAGCACCGAAAAGGCACCGTACGGCCACGAACCGATGACATCGGGCCTATTTTCTACCGGAGTGACCATCAACAGTACACCGTTCCCGGGCGGTAAAGATCTCGGTGCGAAAGAGCAATCCGATCCGGTGGTTAAGAAAGCAACCGATACGATTACAGTTGCCGTGAAGCAAAGCACGGAAGCGGAAGATCAGCCACCGGATAATGTGGTGGTTTACACCAACGAAACAATACTGAAATCGCTCGATTCGCTCACGTCTATGGCCTCTGGTGGTGGGGAAGAGCTCAAGTCGGATATACCGGTTATGGAAAAGCTGCGTAATGCTGGTAAGTGGTAACTTTACTCACATTAAAATTGCACTCTCTTTAACCATTTCACACGAATGTACGTTCGCTTTTGCTTTTTCAGTGCTATCAGCCGATCAGTACATTGTGGAATATTCGCTCGAGTATGGATTTCTGCGCCTTTCGGCTGCCACACGCCAACGGCTAAACATTCCCGTCGCGGTCGTACGGCTCGATCCGCACGTGAACAAGTGTTTCGGTGATTCGTTTAGCCGGCTGATTTTGAAACATTTCCTCGGGTACGACGATATCCTGATGGCTTCGGTAAAGGTGCTGGCCGAGCAGGAAGACAATAAGGGCTATCTGCGTAACGTCATCACCGGGGAACACTTTCGCTTTGTGTCGGTTTGGTGGATGGGTCGTGGATCGTATACGGCGGCGTTTTTCATAATGGTTCTTTTCGTAAGTCAGCAGACCGATGGACGGATTTTGGTGGGTTCGAGTAGACATTTAACCAACTTTGGGGGTATTTTTTCTCATTTTAGACCATCTCCATTTCGATGCTGTTGCGCTACTCCCATCATCAGATCTTTGTGTTTATAGGTGAGTGTTTTACTTTGGGATTTCATATTTTGGGATTTTTTTTTTTCATTCAAATAGAAAGCCGTTTGGATTTGGCAGTAGTTTGGTTTGTTGGTAGTAATCAAACCTGGCTCACTGTGATAGCTAACGATCTGTGACTTGAATTGTTCATAACAGATTAGTCAAGCTGGTTTAATACTGATCATCATAGGTCACGATCGATTTGAAATCTTTCTTTCAAGACCGGAAGACTTGCCAATAACTATATCTAAAAGTGTTGCTCGAATACGATGCAAATGGAAGAGCATTATGCGGATTCGAGTTTGGTCTGTGGATTGTTGATCTGTATATTTGTAATAAGTTCTACGACGCGTCGTCGTATTGTCAACATTTTTTTGTCTATGATAGTGCAAAAGAAGCAAGTTCTTTGCCTTAACTTCGGTTATCTTACAATGATCTGTTAAATTGGATATAAGCCCTTTACATCCCTTCCTTTGGCAATGTAATGTGACAATAATTATGATTATTAGTATTATCGCATTTCTGGAGACTATGCTGCTCTTGATTTTTCTCCATTTATCATTTTGAAATTCTTCTTCTTGCTTTTGGCACAATCTCTACTGGTCCCGACATGCCATTTCTGGCTTTCTGTTACTTTATTGTACTTCCCGTAACAGGTAAGTCAATCCTGCTTGTACGGGTTCAGACGGTCTAAAGGGGATTTGAACCCCGGACTTGACATCGGACCGCCTCAAATTTTTAAAATTAAGATGTACAAAATCTTTTATCTATTAGAGTAAACGAGAAAACTAAGCTATTAAAATGAACATGAGCAGAGATGGGAATGTTTTTTTTATTCATAAGGAACGGCCTATTGCTCAAAAAAATGTGTTAGACGCAAAAAAAAGTCTGTGTTATATGATATAACGATATTAAGATGTGTTTTGTGAGTGTTTTGTGTGTTTGGCTGTGTTTGTGAGTCTGTGTAATCTCTCATGAGTCACAAATAATGAACACAAGTTCTGTTTTATGCGTACTATGGTAATTAATATGATTGATTTTTAATCTACGTATTGCTCCAAGGCGGTTAAAATACAAAATAAGACATTATCAACAAATTTCAATTCGCCGAGGAGCGAAAAGGAGCATAGTAACAATTCTAATTGACTCAGAGGACGTTTTGGAAAATAATGTTTCTATTATACTTGATTGCTCAATGGCGAAATTGAAGTATCGAGAGTGTTTAACTAACAACTTACTGATTTTGCGAGCTATGCAATAAAATTAAAATAATGAGATTTATTTTAAGCATGCTCATGTAGTAATCTATGAGCAAATGCAGATAAATTACTTACATACTAACTTATCAGGCGCAACAACCGCTTTGTGGTCTTGGCCTGCTGCAACAATCCTCGAAACCGCTCACGGTTTACGGGCTGGGTCGTCCGGTGTCATTCTCATGACGTGACCAGCCCACCGGAGCCTGGCGAGTCTAATTTGGTGAGATCATCATACAGCTCTAGAGAGCTCCTCCATTGTCCTTCCACACATACGGGGCCAAAAATCCTTCTGAGCATCTTCCTCTCGAACGCGGCTAAGAGGGCTTCAGTTTTGGACAGAGTCCATGTCTCAGAGGCGTATGTGACTACCGGGACCATAAATGTGCTGTGCAGTCCCAGCTTCGTCCATCGCGACAGGTATTTCGAGTGGAGAAGTTTCCTCAGGCTGTAGTAAGACCGGTTGGCAGCCAGCACCCGTGCGCGTAACTCAACATCTGTTGTCGACATGCTGTTGTCGGTGCTGACTTTTGAGACCAGACAGGTGAAGTTTTGGACGATTTCGAAGGTGCGGTCACCTATCTGTACATCACCCTTGTGTAAATCAGTGTTTGTTAGCAGGGCCGCTAGTGTTGCCACCATCATTTTGGTTTTCGCCTCGTTAATCTCCAATCCGAGGTTCTGTGCCTCACGCTCGATCCTTTGATAAGCTTCCGCTACTTAGGAGAGCCTCAAACCAATGATGTCTATGTCATCAGCGTATGCCAGGATCTGGATTGACTTATAGAAGATGGTCCCCGAAGTTTCCACCTCCGAGTCACGGATGGCCCTCCCTTGCGCCAGGTTGAAAAGGAGACAGGCAAGCCCATCTCCCTGGCGCAGGCCCTTGGTGGTAGCAAAGGGCCCTGAGAGTTTTCAATCCACCTTCACCTTCACCAGCCGGCATTCCAAAAGAGCTCATTGCGTCGTACAGTTTGTTACCCTGGCTGTGCTGTAATATGCGGCTTTAAAATCAATGAAGAGATGGTAGGAGTGGAGCTGCTGCTCCGCCATCTCCTCCAAGCTTTGCCGCATCGTGAAGATCTCTGGTCAGTGGTTGATTTTCCGTTTCGGAATCCTCTCTGATTGTTTCCGACTATCGCTTCGACGCATGGTAAATAAATAGATAAATTACATTATCTAGTCAAAGATATTTACTCTTTTCTTTTAGTTTTTATAAATGTAACATAAACCTTTTTAATGGTTTTTAATAAGAAGGCGAAAAACTCTTAAAAATGTCCCACAATCGGTTGACGATTTGAAGCTGTAGGTTGAGCAGAGTTTTTCAATTATTTACTCTGCCACTTTACCTGGCATGTAATCCTGAATATAGTCCTTAATTTTGGGAAGGTGGGTAGTTGTGTTGTTTTATTTTTTTTTAAATATAATTTACAGTAACGTTACATACATTGGCTAGGACCCACAAAAAAGCGTTGCCTTTTTGCTGTATGTTTTTACAAAATTCAGTACTCAAGGATGATTGTATTTCCTCATTTGATTATGTTACCACCATTTCGCGAGAATACAAAAGCACGAGTTTCAACACTACCGAACAACCGAAAGGAACAAAAAAAGAAAAAACAATACATACTCAATGCCATAATGTATTCAACAATGTATGCTCTCAATTTACAATTACATGTTAACGGAAGGTTGTCCCCGTTTGCCGGCGGACACCGATTGCGACGCTTTTTAGGCTCACGGATGATGATGGATGATGGATGGATGAGCAACGAATCGTGTTGTTTTGTGGCATGATACGCAAAATTATAATTGAGTTCCACAATCTACTGGGAAATAACGTGATTCGATACGCGTCCATCCCGTTGTTGCGACAAAGTGTATGTGTTTTTCCCGTTGTTGTTGTTGTTGTTGTTGTTGGCTGCCTGATAGAAAAGGACATTAAAATCTGTTATCCGTGCGCATTTGATTGACTTTTATATTTATAAAGCGTGGCTGTATGGTGTGTCAAAAATGCCGTGTTTTAGTGGAATGAAGTCGTCATGCTTCAGGAACAATATTTCATGTTTGCAAGGCGGAGGTTTGTGTTTGTGTTTGTCTTAATGTTTAATCATCAATTTTCCTCCTTACGAGGAAATTTTAATTTAGATTTATTTTCGTTATGTTTTAATATTATTTATTACAGAAATGTATGTTCGTTCCAGGGAAACAGTTTCAGGAATATTAACTGAGGAAAAAACAAGTTTATAACTTCGATTGTTGGATTAGGACATCCTCAGGACATTATTGGAAATTAACCAGTTTTTCAGTTTTAACCTACGTTGTATAAACGATAGTCCATATTGATGACGAATCTCCCTAATTCATATTTAAAAAACGCCGTTCAAAACATGACAACTCCGGCACCTCCCTGCCCACATAAACGTATCCCTAAACTCAGATTTGCTTGTGGATTGTGAGAAAGGTTGTCGCAAACAGGTGTCTAGCAGCATGTGTTTTGCTCCTGTTTGTTCCCTCGCACGGTATAATCCTCCAATTCGTATGTTCGAAAATGTTATTAATACGTTGTAAACAGGGCTAAGCAGGGCTCGATTGGATAGTTAACTCGGCCAGACTGCCGGCTCGCCGACGAAACTGGTTACATGACGCACGGAGATATGCGCGCGCCAATGGGAGGATTTCAACAAACGATGGCTATTTTATCTTCCATCGGATACCTTTTTCCATAATAAGCGAATAACAAGTATCGGCCAACGTGACCTCCTTCCGCACGCAGCATTATTACGAAGACGAAGCGAACCGAAACCGAATGGAGCTCGAATGTCTGACACAAAATGAACTATCCTTTCGTATCGTGTCCTTCGTTACCTTTGTGGGGGATGTATATGGGACCGATTTCCCGTAACATTCCAAACCCCGTGGCCCCGTGTTGTACGGGGGGATTTTTTTTTGTACCCCAACGTAACTATCGCTCCCTGCTGGAACGTCTCCCGGTACCTTTCGGTATGTCCTTTTACACAATCAAACCTGTGCAATCCTTGTCGCCGTTGCTTGCCGTCGCCTATCACCCGACACCTTCCTTTAGCCAGTCGTTATTAAGCGGTAGTGCGGCAGAGCAATAAGCGATGCTCCCACTGCCTCGCACCAACGGATCCCGATCCCGGGCCGGTGCCCTTCGGTCGATAATGATGTGACACACTGAATAATGACGTTGACGAGACATCCGCCGCCTGCACACAGCTGGCCCGTCGATGCGAACCCGATGGTGAAATAATAATCGGTGCTTCGTAATGGTTCGATTGTGAGAAACAGATATTAGCTGCTAGGGGTAACCAGGAATTGATTGGTTATCAGGGTCGGGGCACACCAAACCGTGTGGGCGCCAGCAAGAACGCGTTGTTGCAGGCACTCTTGCCGCTTGCCGGTTTGCATGAATCTTGACTGACTGTGTTCATCCCGCAAAATGGTGATGTGTCTTGAGGGTGCCGTAGAAGCACATGCAGCAGCAGGATCAACCAACAACAAGCAGTAGAATAGGGTAAGGGTGAGGTTTATTAATTTGGAAACACAATCCATGTATGCAAATGAACAGAGGTTAATAAGGACGAAGTGGAGATAAACAAAAAGCGGTAGGATGATTATTGAATTTTCTCATATAAAATAAGCCCATCGATATTCATGATGGGTCGAAGGAGTAATTCATTTGCATAGCGATTTCATGGCAGGGGTTTCCAGTTCAGTAAGGCAAACTCATCGACTGACAGAAGGACTTTGGTGGAAATTTGCACTGGTGTTAAATGTAAATGTAACGCCTGATATTACATCTTTTGCCATTGCGATTAGAGTTGTCTGAGATCAGATATCTTTGAATGTCTTGATATCAAAAACCAGATAGCATATGATACTTGACTTAAAAAATATAGGCAGGAGGAAAAAAGAGGACTCACAAAATCGCTAGGAAAATTAGTAGATACCCTCAAAAAAATATTAAATTATCCTACAAGAGAGGAGATAGAAATATAAACAACGATTTGATAGAAACAAACCTTACCATCGCTTTTCAAACAGATACAAGAGGACAGCAATATAATCCTACTCTCAAGTGAAAAGTTTCTAATTATGGCCAGTATTTTTTATAAGAAAAATTGAGGCTAGTATTTAAACTACTTAAAAGGAATTAAGAAACAACACGACCAGGCCGTCCTTTACGAATAAAAAAATAAGCAAAGACTCAAACCCTTTAACAAGCTTATACAAAAAAAAACTTAGTAAAAACCTGAGAGAGAAAATTGAAAAAAAAAAAGCAAAGCAACAGTTAATACGAAAAGATGTGATATGACTATGATATTGCGAAACTGATAGAAAATCTAGACCAGCAATTAAACTGGTCTAGAACCTATTAGTATAGGAGCAAAAACAGAGAAAGTCCCTTCTATTCGAACTGGAATCAGTCCAACATAGACGCATGACGACTTAGCCCCTATATAAACTTTTCACCGAATTAATTGATGCCGTGTATTTTCGTGCAAAATATAAAATTTCAGACGTCTAGAAGATATTTAAGGGCCCGACCTTCAATGCTGAAGTAAGATTGCCAGAATTGAGATCCTCTACTAAAACTGAATCATGCTTATGGTTGTTTCAACAACACTTCAGTTGATTCTGTAAGGCATTTTCTTGACGCATTTTTAACTTATTTTTGCCGGATAATTATTTGGGCCGGATTAGGGTGGATAGCTCTATTTAAATAAATAAATAAAAATAATGTATTATAGCATATTATAAGTAAGGAAAATATTTACCACTTCTTGATCATCTTTGCCACAAAACCAACGAGAGATCTTACACTGCCATTTTTGGCTTCCATAGCTCAATTATACATATTAGCTGGATTGAGCTGGAAAACCCCTGTAGGTTGGGGTTTTAAACCATCTGTATGATGGTTGCTGATGCTGATGCTGTTCGAGCAAGAAAAAAATGTAAAAAACTACCTCAAACAAATTCAAAGCTTATTATTTCTTTTAACTTAGCTTGTGACCTGTGCAGCCAGCTATGTAGTTTAATTGAATATCTTTTTATACACCAATTGTATAAAACTATATTACCCTCAAGAATATATTTCCTTCTAGCAGAATCGAATCGTTCCCGAAAAGCATGATGTGATGTGCGTTCGGTACACCCTGTGGTGGCCCGGTTCACGCTTAGTCCTATTAATTTAGCAGCACATTTCGATACTGTCCAAGTTATCCTCTTATATCTGCCCGGAAAAATTCCCTCGAGAGTGATCGAAGCGCTTGTGCTGGGTCGGTTTTCCAAAAAAAAAAAAACCCGCCAGAGCTTCAGTTGGCAGGATGTGCTATCACATCCCGTACATATGTACCTACGCGTTCAGGATAGTCCTGGACCAGAGAGCGAGTAAATTATCATCTCTTCTCTTCTGTTCCATTCTTCCTCTTTTACCTACTCCACGTCCACACGCGCGCCTGTGGCTTCGGTTCGGTTTACGGCTTGTTTACACTCGAGCGTCGTAAATATGACTTCTGCCGAAATAAGTGTTTCTATCGCACGCAATGCCCACCCACCGAAGGAAGATGGGACGGGAGATTCTCTAAAACCTAGACGCACCCGAATCTTTAAGCCTGATCAACCGACCCATCGCAGTTGTCGATTGTGATCGCTTTAAGATTTCAACTTCACTGATATCACCACCCTTCCAGCTTGCTTTTGAAATTTGCTTCAAAGCGTGTTCTGAGGGTTTTCCTGTTCGACATAAAAAAAAAAAAAAAACTGGATGTCCAAACGGTCAACTTTCGTCCAGCGGAGTTTACGGGAGGGGGTTTGGTTGGTATGGTCTAAATACGTCGCCCACCTGTTTGTGTGTGTCAGTTGCTGTTGTTGTCCTTCGTTTGACCAAGCACAAAAGCGTTGTTTACGGGGCAACATCCGTAATACAAAGCTGATACCACCGACCGGCCCTCTCCTTACACGTCGGTCGGTCACTACACGGATCACAAACCATTGTTTGGCATAATGGTGGTGTTTTGTGCTGTAGTTTCTTGTGTGTGTGGTGTGTGGAAAATAAAACTTTTCCCATCCGCTTGCACTTCCGCACACTTGTGTGTGTGTGTACGCGTGCCGACACATCCCGCCATTGTCCCACAACAGGTACGTGACGGAAGGATTGATAGCTGGACGAGGAAGCGTGCAGTGGAGCGGTGGTGGTGGGACCAGGGTGGAAGGGCCGCGATAAACGAGATGGCGGCACACTGTTTATGCCCACCGGCCAGGTGAGAGAAAGTGCGGCGATCTTTGATAAAAGGATTCGTATCCAATATGTTACCATGAAAATGTAGCCAAAGCGAATTGAAAGTGAAACATGATAGCCATTTGACATGAATGTATGTAATTAGGTTGTGGCCTGTTGTTTACGCCATCCGCACGGATGGCACTATTTTCTCCTTGTGCTTTTCGTTTTTCTCCGGGCGTCTGCTTACACGCTGTTGCTTCCCGAAGGTGGTGTGCACCTTTCCAATATGTGTCTCGGCAACTTTTCGGAACCTTTTTATCTATCTGCATGACCGGACAGGACAGGGCCATGTCGTTGATACGGTGATACACCTCGGAGCCGGCCCTCTCACCTTTCCGATCCGATCTGCGATGAAACCACGAAGGTATCGTTTCGCTCCGTGTAGGCCGAGGAATCACTAACCATTTGTTTTCGTCCTCATTTCCTACCGCTCGCCACCTGTAGCTGGCCATTCCCAGGCGTGTGTGTGTGTGTGTGTCGATATATAGTGTTGGTTGTTATTGGATCATCGGACGGGCCCCAGCAACTCACCTTTTTTTGTGTGTGTTGTTTTTCCTCTGAAAAGGCCAACTATATCGATACAAATATATCATCAGCGTGTGTTGTTTTAGGATGGCGATGGACGAGTACTTTTGGACCCCCACCACCCTCGAGTGCTTTAACGCAAGAGGGTGTGTCGGATCGGTAATAGGTGTAAGTTATCGTCGAGATTGATGAAGTTTGATAATAACTTAAACCACTGAACAGGCAGAAGGTACTGTGGCGCTGCCGTGTGAGCGTTTCGAGTTATGTACTTTGTATAGATATTGGAAGCACGGTTCAAGGATGTCTCCAATGTAACATCCGATTTTTCTTTTCTATCTCTATTGCAGGAATGATTGTGGTTTTGTTGAAAATTTACTCAAAATCTTTTTTTCTCTCTTTCCTCTATTGTAGTGGACCTGCTTCAAATGCTGGAGTTTAACATGCCGGTACGGTTTCCTGCCGCGCCACTGTTGACTGTAATATTGGCATTAGTCGGTAAGTATCTGAGCGTTTTCCGTTGTGTGTCATTTTATTGTCAGTTGAATGTTTTCCTACATGTCCTGTTTTAGACATCTATATCTAATCTTTCTTTACTTATTTATTCTAAAAAGTTAGCTAAGGAATCAAAGTTTGGAAAATTACACTACATTAGTATTTGCTTTTTGTTTCTGAACTTTTTTTTTTTTTTTTTTATTCATGAAGAACGGCCTGGCCGTATTGCTTTGTTTCTGAACTAGACTGTAAAGGTTTGTCCTGCATTGATTTAATTTTATTATATGTGTGAAACTTTAAATTAACTTTCTTTCCTATTTTCAACTCGTTTTATTTTCGGTTGATGGTTTCACGACCATCCACATTTATACTCAGTGACGGATCTAACGGTAGGCGGACTAGAGTTCGTCTTCTATCTCGTATAAGTGACTCATTCGGGTTACCGTAACCAACACAATTAACACCAATATCCATTGTACGCGAGTAGAAGAATCCAGAGTAGAGAATCCATTGTACGCTTGTAAATAGCTACAGCGAGCTTGCGATATTCCACTATTCATTTCAAACAGTCCCCTGAGCTATTCGAAAGTTGTGTTAGATGGATCCTAGGGGCCTCGATTTTTTCTTCGTGGCTGCCATTTCTGGGTTACTAGACTTAATGATATTCTGTGGTTGGATAGTCAGTCCTCACGACGGGGGAATGGTCCAAAATGAAGGCCGGTGCCATTGTCGCCTCTACCACCAGGCTGCCCTCAGCCAAGGGCCTAGATTTAAAGACCTCAAATTAGGAGCCTCGTATAAGACAGGTAGTTAATTCGATCTGACAAGCATCCAACTTCTATTCCGCCTAGGGTCTCCAAAGGCCATCTGATCTGCCACTGATCCGAATTTCAGGCTGTTTTCAACAGTGTCTGATTGTTTTTCACGTGTGTATGGCTATAGGACCTTAGACATACTGAGCACATATTAATGATTTGCTGTTGTACAAAAGGTCCTCACTAATATCTGTTTATCCTGATAATCCTCTCAAAACAGATCTTGCAATAAATTTTGTTCGCATGGTCTAAATCCTCTGTAATAAGACTTAGCGATCATCAGCACTTTAGCTAAACGGAGGACTAAGTAACTTAATTGTCGTTTGTGTCCTTTGCTTACAACACTGTTCAAAATCTAAGGTATACTTTCACTTATCCGCTTAACATCTTTACTACGTTCTTCTTCTTCTTTTCGAGAGGTCTCGGCCTGCCATTTCTGGCTTTCTGTGACTTAGTTTTACCCGTAGTAAAGTAGTCAGCCCTGCGTACGGGGAGACGGTCTGGATGGGATTTGAACCCCGGTCCTGCCGTGTGAAGACCGGCGCCGTTGTCGTCTCCCTTACTACGTTCTACCCACAACTATTATCCTGTGAGAAAATGTACAATAATTCTCTTAAGTTACCCTGTCGATTTCATCATCTATACAAACTATCGATATTGCTAGAAGCAGCAACTACTTTTCCCAATATACCTTCCCGAAAATGTGAAGCGCTACTAATTGTAGGCTGAGGTATGAATCCGATTAGAGTAGTCCTTACCATTTGCAAAATCCTCCCTGCCCGGTGTACTGTACCCATATGCGCCTATATTAGCGTTTTAACTTTTCTCACAGCATCCATTTGTGGATTTAGGCTTCAATCAACATTGGCTCTTACGTACGGTGCAGCAATCCTGCTTCTCCTCGAAAATCCTCACCCTCCCCTCACTAAGAGAAAGTAAACCCATTAGGGGAGATGCGTAACGTACGGCAGAACAAAAGCCTCCGGGTTTCGGTGAAATCCGCAGTATCCGGGAGGTGATAAAAGGGTTTCGGCGAAGTTTGAGGCATATTTTCGGATCAACAATCGACACACAATCCGTCCCGATTCATTTATCGGCTCTGATTGATGGGTCAGTCCGAGGCGGGGCATTTTTGCGCCGATACGGCTACCAACGGCCCCCGGTTGAGAGTGTTTTAGAGGGATTTACGCTTACTTTTCACCGTTCACTTGACATCCGGGAGGCTTTTTTTTTTTTGTATCCCCCAAAATGAGCGTAAAATTTGAACTTTCAAATGGAATGGACTTATCGTCGATGGATGGCGCCCCGTTGCTGGCGTAACGGGTAAAGTTGAGCTTAATATTTGCGCTAATAGGAGAATTATGTGGGCCAGCGGTGCCCAGGACCCACCCATACCCGTGGATGCATTTGTGTCGAACGAACAAAAGCCTTGTTGCACGGAGTTGGCTCGAAACGGTTGAGCTGTGACATTCCAGCATCATTTTGGAGGCTTTGAATCGTGTGTGTGGGTGTGATGTGCGCGAACTGCAAATGAACTCGATGCCATGCCGCGTAATTCGCCGCCATTCGTTGCAAGGGTGTGCAGGTGATCCTCCTCCTTTTTACTCCCGCCCGGTACACATTTGCATTTGGACGCGATGGCGGTAAAATGGCGCAAGAACAACACCGCCCGACGTATTGCCGCATGTCCGCATACATTAATTACGTTCAATATTGATTGATAGATGAGTTCCATTCAAATTTATTATCCATCATCCTTCGTCGAATGTGATATATTTAATATACATACACACATATATATGTGCCTACGGTTACAAGTCTTTGTCGGAGGCCAGCAGCGTTAATGTTGGTGTGAGGCCGTTGTTCGCTCGCGCCTCAACATTGGCAAGTGAGGATGGAATTGGCACAGCAGTAGGGGCGTTACGTGCCAAGGTTCTATCAATTTTACGCGGCTCGAATAGTCAAGTTCCATTTGGATGGATTAGAAGGAGGATATTTACGAGAGTCTACGCGAAGTCATCGAACGTCATGGAGTTGGAGATCGAAAACAGGACATTAAATCTGGAGCTGAACCTAATCGAACATCCTTTTTTTTTTTGGTGCGGAGGCATTTTTGGTTTATTATTCTTCAACGTGAACGTTCAACGTTCAACGTGTACCTGGAATCTAAATGAGGAAATTACAAATGTCATTTCGTCAGTCGTTTGAAGGCGGCTTTTCTACTTTGACGACCCATACTGATGATGCGGTCTCGCTAGGCTGTGCGAAATATGGTATGCATTTTAATGGTAGCTTTGCCACCTGTCGTCCTCGTTGCCACTCACTCTCTCTCTCCCCCCTTCCCGGTGTCCTTATAAGTACATCTTTCGACAGGGAGTCATTGGAAAAAAAGCGCAGGAAATGAAATGATATTTAGTTTCTGATCTTCGGCTCCTTGCTGATGCGTGTACGCACAAGTACACGCACGGTGGCGGGAATTTTGCCATTGGCGCATTGCAATGTTACACGGCAACCAAATCGATTGGTAGCGGTGGGCCCACCACCATCGCTAAATGATTGATGAACTTCGGTGGAACCGTTTCGCGCTGCTCCGATTTCAGTGGACACGTGGACAGATAGGACAGGCTTTTTGCTCGGTGTATGCGATACTGTAGCCTTACCCCGACTCAACTCCACCTTCCCCGCTTTACTCCATCGGTTCAAGAATTTAATGTATGTGTGTGCGCGCTATGCGAGTTAGCTTCCCATCGACAAAAGGGTAGAAGTGATGGAATGCTTGCGCCCTTCTCTCCAGCCACCACCCGGCCCACTACTGTGGGAATTGTGCCCACTAAATGGGCAAACTAATAACTTCAAATATATTTACTTTTCGTTCTGAAATCCTCCGTGGCGTGGGGTTTGGGGGACGAACTGCTACTGCACACATTTGATCTCGGTCCCCATGATAAGGGGACCTGACTGTGAGATAATTAGATTCATGGGTGTTCGCGCTCACGTCTGGGGGCCCGGGCATTCCTTCATTGTGTCCCTGCGGTCGCCCCAGAAGGTTGCCTCGCGCGCAGAAATGCATAAATACATCAAACGACACGGGTCGACTTTAGGGAAATGGAATCCGGCCGGCCAACGGTTTTTGGTGTGTTGAAAGGGGGGGGGGGGGGGGGGGGCAATGTTTTGGTAGCGGATGCGGTAAGGTACTACCGTTTTATAGAAATTAATGTGTAACGCTAGTTTCAGCTTACACACCTGACCACCATGTGACAAGGCATTTGACTAGCCGGCCCCGACACTCTCGGTAGTAGCTGCAACGGAGCGCGAATAATCCGTACAAATTGAGCCGGAATAAATCTGCCCCACCGGTCGCCATTTGGGATTTTCGGGCTGGGACGATGATCCGGTTACTTACTATCTGGGGGTTTGACGGCGTTTGGTGCAACAGGACGGTACGAGAGACGCCGGTGTGGCTTAGCACAATCAGATAAACTATTTTTTTTTCGACCAACATTTAATGACGATGTATGGCACATCGACTTCGTCGGGATAATTTTGATACAGTGTTATAATTATTTATCGGAACGTTTGATGATAGGGTTTGAGCTTTTGGGAAATTGTGTTTCGGTGTAATGTTTTAGTGGTTTGCGTGCGTTTTGTGTTGTAGAGCAATGAATCGTGGTAAGGAGATACGGTGAAATTGATGTTGTAATTGCAGCAAATTAGATTTATTCCATTCGTTAAAGGACTCCTTAACAGAATGATTTCCATATGATATCTGATATTCTTGATTACCGTATTTGCCTTGTCAAACTGCATGATGACAGTTAGTTTGATAGTGGATTTGATAAAGGATTGCTGTTAATACAACTACTTCTATGTACAGTAACGATTGAACTCTTCTGTTGTGTACTATGATCTGTTCTTTGGACAACCATAAGTCGCCTGGTGTGTGAGATATCGTTTAAGGTTGAAATTAATTAAAATGGCTTCATCACTCAAGTACAATTAAAATTTAAAGGCCTATAGTTGTATCAGATAATTGACAAAAGTGAACTGTAGCGCCCTAACATTTTGAATGCTAATTTACTGTTTGTTCAGTTTTATTTCTTCTGATGGGAGTGATATTTGTATGGTTGGAAAAATAAAGGAGAACGTATGGGAGAATTTAAACGCATAATATAGTCAACAAATGCTTCCTTTTTTAACTAGGAAGTACCAGCATCCGCTCCAGTATTGTATTGAATTTTTATTTCGTTGGATAAATGATTAGTTATTGAGTTAATGGATCTCTTGAGATGTATTCCATTAACATAAAAAATATTTGCTTATTGAAACATCACTGTGTAACTAGCTTGAAGATGCTTGAATCAAAAAATTTTCAAAGGTTCGGTATAATTTATAAGAAATTTTCTATATCTTAAGAGAACAAAGCCGTGTCCAGTTAATTTTGAATAGAGTACATATTGGCCGCCAGATACTACCACAGTCCATTTCATTGTGATCAAGGTACAGATATGCCTCAAATTTCGCTACTTCGTCTCCGAAATCAATCTTTCTTTCATGTTAGAAATCCGTATTCTTGAAAATGATATTGTAAGACTAGCTAACAAACTAGCCCATAATGTTAAAGGATCATACATTAATCCAATTGTTACCGTGGGATAAAGTCCAATACCAATTTAAACACTTGTCCTGCAAGTGTATCATCCCAGTGTTAATTACTTCCCACCAGATGGCAAGACACACATCACATACATTTCACCTCACTGAAATACTTCCATAAGGCCTGCCGGCTCGCTTTAATATTCGGAACAATGCGACTGAAAACGATAAACTTCTCATCCTTGAGTTCACTCGAATGTCTTGCCAACGTGATGCCGTGCTGCATCATCGAAATGTCTGCTGAACCGTACCCGAAAGATTATGCAAATTAAATTTGTTCGATCAATTTTGTCAAGTCGCAAAACAAACGAAATCCTGTGAAAATATTCATCCTTGACGCTTGGTCGGTAAATGCAACGGTGCCACATGATACCCTCCAGAGCAAGGACTGGTGGCCATCCATGGTTGCACGAATCATATGTGTGCTTGTGTGTGTGTGACGTTTGCGTAAGATCAAATATGGACCAAACCAATCCTTCGGACGGGTGGAAGGCAAACGGATTATTGAAGAGCACCTGTTTGAGGAGCATCGGCCGTGCTACATAATGTATCGACTCGGGTGTATGCGGTGGTGATGATGACATTCGCTTCGTTTCTCCATAGCGCATCTTTTCCAACCCCCGGTTCGGCCGAGGTTTGTTCTCGTGAAGATGTGTGCACTCTCTCACCAGAGCAGTTCCAAACCAATCGACCAAAATGCCACAAGTGGGAAATCTCGTACGTAAAGACACTTAGCAGCAGGACACGGAATATGATCGGAAACGGGCCCACGGAGAATGGGCGGAGGGGCGGAACGATATGGCACAGCTTTAAAGAATTGATTTTCAATGAATATGATGATGTGTATAATCCAGCAATGGAAATTTATGCGCATCGCCAAGTGACACATCGTCTTAGGCGCGCGAACAGAGCCCCGCCCTCCTGGACCTTTGCGTAAACATGCACGTGTCAGCCGCCACGTCAGTCAGAGCTGGTCGTGTACTGGTGGAATGTAAAGTTTTTTTGGCAGGCGACAATTTATTCATAACTTGTGTGCTGCTCCATACGGACGGCGAAGACTTTTGCGAAGGAGGCAATTATGAAGTCGGGCACTTGTGGCAAACGGTTTCTGTGAGGGTCGCCGCTTAAATGCTTCTTGCAAAGTTTAGATCTCAAAAGGGGACGAATATTGGTTTTAGTTTCGACATGGATGTGTGTGTGTGTGTGTGTGTGTTAGGGCACGAAATGTAATCATTTTTGAATTAATTTTCTTGATTTAGTTACACGCATCAAGAATCGTTTGATTTGAAAGCGATAATTGTGTTCCATGTTCTATTGCATTTTCAATCGTACGCCTAATTCCCGAAGAACAAATTGGCAACGGACACGGGTGGGTCGGTAGTTTGAGTTTCGGCAGCTCTAGTTAAGCTTATGGCAAGAACAATTGATGCTGTGCGTGCCGTTCTTCGTGTTCCGGGAACTGGGCAAGATGGCAAGACTTTGTTCATCGAGCGGCGTATGCACATAAACCTTCGGTGTTCACCGTCCAGTTCCAGGCGACCGGTGTCGAGCACTGGTGGATATCTCGTATCGCCATCGGAATCTGTGTGTAAGCCGAAAGGTACACACATCAAGTGGTTAAAAGAGCGTAAACATCGATCCCCAGCCCAGGAATCCGGGCGGCACAGCAGAGCCACACTCCCGACCGAAGTTCATGTTCGTACGCTTATAGGAGGAATTATGAGTGTCATGCCTGTCTCGTGACACCTTCTCATTACTGATCCACGGACACTGGTGGACAGCAGTGTGGTGTTGATGATCGGAGTTGGTTACTGATCTCCTCTGGTACAGGTCAACGGGCAGGACAAAGCGCTAGCTGGCTGTATCCGTTTTCCAGGTTTGTGTGTCTCGATAAGCCTTTACAGAGGAGCGTTAGTATTGCCTAGCCTCCACCTCAAGCACACGCACTACCAAAGGTGGCAAAGCATGCAAACAGTATAACGAAATTATTTCCCGTCTCGGTTGGTGGGCGATCTGTACAGGAATCAAGGAACAGGGCAGGAACGGTGTATTGAATTGCTTCCATTCCCCATTCGTAGCTAGGGAGAGGGTCGTTCCCGTGTACATTGCAACTAGGGGGTTTGTCCCGTAGTAGTAAACTTAGTGCTCTCCCGGTTTCGGTAGACAAACGGGTTCGAAAATATAAAACCAATTAAAAGTTATGACTGTAATCCCTCTTATCAAGTGAATTTTACATACCCTAGCATACATACATACTGCCATTTGGTGTCTGCATACGTTAGAGCGAGAGAGAGAGAGCGAGGTAGACGACTCCACTCACTCGTTTAGGGCCGTTTAGTAGCACACACACACACACACACAGAGCAGATACATTCGGAAAATGCAGAAATAACGATGCATATTGAACGACGAGGATACGCTCGCCGTCAAAAGCGTTTCCCATTTTGCTGGTGTCGCACTCGGAACGCACTCCAACTCCGACGAGTTCATTCATAAATGTGTCTTGCAAGCGATACACGTTGGCCAACATACACACACACCACTTTGTTGATGCCACCGGATGGTGCATGTGCTCCGAACTTTGGAGGCCAAAGACCAATGCCGAGGTGTGATGTTGGTGTGGTCTGGTGAGGTTTTTGGGGGGGTGGGAGGGAGGGGGGAGTAGCGCACTCTGTACCTGAATCCGCTACATTAACCTTTATTTGCCGATTTTGTAATCCAATTAGTGAGCAACAAAAATACTTCAGCATCGAGTTGAAGAGATTTGCTTGCTGGGTTTTTGTGGGAAGGGTGGCGAAACAACGACGGTGGGATCCATTGGCGCGTCCACGTGGTTTATGTTTATGTGCACGTGCATTGGAATCTCTCCCGCCATCAGCCAGCAGCATCCCCGGAATCGAATCCCTCCCCAATGCTGCTAAACGGGCGCATGGATTTGCATAGTTGTGGGTGAAAAAGCAAAGTGTTACTGACTGCCTGTGCAGTGTGAGAAAAGGAAGTCGGGATGTGGATGCCCCGACACTTGATGGGCAAAAGCTTGGCGTAATGAAAATAAAGCAATGGGTGACGATTAAAATTTGCGACAGATTTTGCGTAGCGTGGAAGTTTGTTGGTAGCATTAAACTAAATGAATGTATTTTTGCTGTCCCCCTTCCTAGTAGAATGATTTAAATTTGCGGGAAGTTAATGATGCTTCCGTAATGACAACCTGCGGGAGGAAAGTTTTTGATTTGTGCCGTCTTATAATCCATCGCTTTGGGATGTTCTGTTGCTGCTAGAGTTGTCTGTATCTGATTATAACTTTGAATGATGATACCTGATGCGGGAGAACGAGCTCGGGAGGTGAAGAACAAAGATCAAAGTTGTGCCTTCCGGCTCTGTACAGCTTAATCTGGTCAAACGGATCTCTAACCGACTGTTTTGCAATAGGAAAGCACGCTAAAGTCGGATCATTACAAGCAGTGTCCTCACGAAATATTTATAACTTGTTTTAATATGTGTGGAGTATTGGAATTTGTTCTCCAACAGTCGATATTAAACTATCGAACCATTCCGACTCCGACTCGATGTTATAGCTACAGTTGCCCTTGATGGGCATGCAAACTTCTCTGCTCTCAAGTGTTTTTAATACCGCGCCGACAGGAGAAAGCGCGAAACGTGATTGCCGTGTGATAAATATCTAATTTCAAAGTTAGATAGTTGCCATCAGGCAACTTTATCCTCACGGCCTCAATAGCTTGCCACTGAACGCCGTTCAAAGAGAAACATTTCCAACACACAAACCCATTAACGGCAGCAGCCAGCTTTCGTTCGTTCACAATCTCTCAGGTGCTTATTGAACGTTTCAAGAAACGATTGATCTTTCATTTCTTTTGAGCACTGGAAGGATGGGACTCGCTCGTGGTACACTTTCGAATGAAATACTTAAAACCATACCCTCCGTAGCTGGTGCTGTCCTGCCCTCCGTGAGCTTGTATGCGTGTGATTAAAAAGTGAGCATTACCGTGCTGTTCTTTTAAGGCAATGATGTGAATAGGGCGTTTTGTAAAAAGGCATTATAGGAGATCGTTGGACAAGAATCTTTATTTCGAATCGAATATTCGCTCCAGAATCACTTCACAGTACTTGCTTTCTGCTGCTGCGAAGCATTGCAAACCGTGACCGTGGTTGGGAAATGTTTGGTTGGTGGACGTGTAGTGTAGCCGTCAGGGAAGCCTGGAACGGAATGACGAAATGATGAAATTGGTGGTCGACCTTTTGGGGACATTATTCAAATTCTGTAATTTCTAACATCGATTCTACCTTGCTTCGTTTTGTTGTGCTGTGGAAACTGTTTTTCCTAGAAATTCAATTAGAGCATTTCGATAATTTCGTATACACCGTGTGGAAAGCGGATGGCCAGAATACTGCGGGAAGAAGGAAGGGGGGCAGAGCATTGAACGAGCTATTTGAAAAGGAAATAGCTTTAGAATTGAACCTTTTCGACCCAAGTGAACATACCGCGCACAATGCCCAGATATGAAATGGCGAGACCATGATGGCAGAGGGAGAAGCATAACAAGCGCCGTTGTGCCATAGAAGCAAGCGTAAGACCACACCACCGGTGGAGGAAAAAATGTGTGTGAACGATGATGTGTTTGTCACATTTTTGCCTCCGCGCCCGAACAACCGCCCGCCGTCCCGATTTGGTTGCGTGGCACGTGTGGCACAGCCTCTTGCGACGGGGAGTCTCCAGCAATGTATGTCTATTGGAGTTTTTACCAGGCTGTTTATAATAGACGGGAGTAGGTTCGTTTTCTTTTTGTTATTTGCTGCTTCTTTTCAGTGTGTGCGCTTCCTATAAATGGAGTTCAATTTCGGTCGTCAAATCAATCGGTGGAATTAAATATTGAATAATTTCCTTCTGGTGAACCTTTCGATCCCGTGCTCCCGGGTGTTCGTGAGATTCCTCCGCTCGCGTTCCCCGGGCTTGTGGATGTATCGCTCTGGCAACGGAACGAAATCCCTGGCAACAACGTCGCATACTTTTGATTAGCTTTCCATCCATTTGCCATGGCCCACCACCACCAAGGACTCACCAGGTTGAAAGTGTGTGTGTGACTGTTTTTCCTTTTTCTTCCTTTTTCGGGAAAAAATCTGAGTTGCTTTTTGCACATACATATTATATTTTTTGATGTTTTTTTCTTGCTGTACCGGTGGCTAGATGGAGGAGGATTACGGAAGAACTAGGACGGACATGATACCAATTTTCGCTGCTACCAACACGCAGAGCAACCTTGTGAAGCAGCGACAACACTCACAACATCCAACTGACGCTGCGGGAACGATTTTTCAATTGAAAACAATTTTCCACTGTTGTGCCGGTCCGATTTCCGATTGATGATGATTTGTGCGAGTGGCAATAAATGCGATCCAGCTTTGTGAACTGTTGGCTTCCTACCGTTTCGGGGTTTTTGGGGGCGCATGTGCTCTCAACACAAATTCATTGGAAACAAAACAAGGCGTTCTGTTGAATGCATTCCTGGAACGTTATGCTTGCGCTCCATTACCATTAAAACACGCTCTTGTGCGGTGCTGACTACCGGCTTATAGAAATTTAATTTGAAGGTTCATGAACGCCCGTTCAGCAATCAAAATGGCCAAGGAGTTTGACCAGCTCCCAGTGAGCTGCGTCTAAAGGTGTTCGGGAGTTGTTCCCAGATTCTGTCCACGTCCACGTCGGTGGGGTCGTGTCTTAATACACCCGATCGATGAATCGATCTTCGGCAGCGATGTTGAACAATTTCAATCAATTAGTTTCCAACCATCTTTCTAATTACTTCTCCGACACATCTCCTGCATCCATAAAACCGAAGGGGACATCCATCGTGTTGCGGGGAGCGGCTTGCCTATCTCCGCGATGCGAAGGGCGATCCTAAACAAAGAGAGAAAGTAAGCCAGTGGAACCATTTATATCCCTTTTTTTTTTTGTTGCTCCCGGTCCTTCTGCGGCCCGAGAAAGTTCAACCTAATGCGTACGGCTTTAGGAGCAGCTCGGGGTTCCGCCGCGGGTGTCGAAGAACTTGAAGATGGGTTCCAGCGGTTGTACTAGCAGTGACACACGGGACGTCTACGGGACAACCATTTTTATTCATCAGCCTAATTTCGGTTGTCGTCCTCGCAGCGGGAAATAATTTATGCTTTTGTCGAACCGACGGCACACACCATTCGATCCAGTGTGAAACGGCCAAGGCGACCCGTTTGCTCCACCCGTTTCTTCCATCCACATCGCCGCACTCGCTAGCGTTGACCCTGGGTTGCATACCTCCCTGGTTGCGTAGGAAGCGGATGTTGCTCGCCCCGGACCAAAGCAAACAGAGCGGCAACATCATGGTACTTTCCTGCTTCAGCGGGAGGTGCGCGCGTGTGTGTGTGTATATATGCAGAGCGATCGGCCAGTGCAGTACCTGGAGTTCAGGGGAAGCAAATAATTCGTTTCCGGTTTCCAGCGACCGGACGACATTCGACCTACCGTCGGACTGGCTGGGGACCCAGTTTTGCCCGAACTTCGTCCCAAATCCCCGGCTCCAAGGGTTTGTGTGCCTCTATGTATGGGCGTGTGAGACTAGCAATTCTCCACGATTGGTACAATTTTAGCCCAGTTTTAGCCCACATTTGTTGAACCCTCCCGGAAAAAAAAGTTGGGCAAAAATCTTGTCCCCCAATCGATTCGTCCGCCCCTGCGCTACGGGTGTGTTGTCACATGCGGGGAGTTTTTAATTCGAAGGCTTCAGTAGTTTTTATCCCTTAACGTAGCGGCATCGGACAGTTGCCATTCCCCGGCCTAAAGATCCCCAAGGACCGTTTGGTGTCGATGTTGCGCAGTTTCTCTTCGGAGCCCTTCCTAGTCGATGTACGGTCTCCATTTAAAAGGCTCCGGGAAGAACGTTCCTAAACGGTCACCTGAATCACCTCTCGCGTCCTCACCGCTTTTCTTGTCCAGTTTCGTCACATGTATCCCCCCCAATCGCCCATCCCCGATTCGATTGGCATGGATCTCGGCCGACTCCCCGACCACCGGGAACTCAGCACCCGGAGATGGTTTGTTTTCGTTAAGGCTTAAAATGTCCCCCGGAATGGAACGTGTCCGTTTCGCATCTAAGGGGATTGTGTGCTTTGTCCGCAATACCGCTCTATTTTTCATCCTTCGGGTCGGGTCCGGTGTCCCTATACTTATTTTCCTTCGACTTTGCTCCGATCCGCATCGATGTCTCATCTTGTCGCTCGTCCCCGGTCGGCCGGGATCGGTTACGCACACCACCACTCTGCATCCTGTGGTCCCCATATTCCCATCGATGCTCTCATTGCTTAGGAACGTGGGGATATGTATCTGTTTTTCCCGAGTTTTTCCTCCGATTTTCCGTACCGTTCTTCGGTTCGTTTGTTTTATTTGTTTCGCTGTTTTTTCCCCCCCTCTTTACTTGTGTCTTTTTCTACAACGCCATCGCGTTCGCTGCGTGTGCAGCAGGCAGCCAGGGAGATGGTGTGATAACATTTCGATGCACAAAGTGAGAGCGAGAGTCTTCTTCCTGCGTTGCGGCACACCAACACGGCACAATCCCACTCCGCTGGTGTCAATTTCCAGCTCCAGCGGGACATCGATTTATACGATAATGTTGACTCATTTTAATTCCGCACCGTGTGGGGTTAATTTGTTGTTTATTTAACTTCGTTTAATTATTAAATAAATTAATTTATATCAATCGTACCGTTTCTCCCTCGTCGCGTTCCCCCGTCCCCTTAATGCTTTCAACGGGGAAGGGATGTGTGTTGTGTGAAGTGCATGATCCGAATGCAGCAGAGCGCGTGTCAGTCAGGACGCTTAGTGGAATTGTGCTTCTGCACAGTGCTCGTTGCACACGATTGAATGATTATCACTGCAATCAGTGTCAGCACGGAGTATTTTTAGCTGCGTCGAATAGTAAAATACATGTGTCTATTTTAATTTGATTAGGGATTTTCGATGGTGTTTTTTTATTGATTTGATTTTCTATCAAGACAAGTAGGAATAAGATCCTGCTTTTTGTGAGAGTTGTGTGTGCTGCAACCATAACGTAAACAATGTGTGAATAAGATAACCTCAAACTAGTCCATTTTCTACTCATTGTTATAGAGCCCGGGCATGAGAATCCTGAACAGGATTATTTTTCAGCTTTAGAACGCCGGCGTGGCGTGGATTATACCAGAATTCGATTGCGTCAGTATTGTAGATCCAAGACTCGTACTAAGGCAATCAAACTGGAATCTGTTCAGGGACGCTCGTTTTGCCCTCTGGTATCCTTCTTGAAGTGAAGAGATTCCTGACCATCAGGCTAGGTATTTCCACTACTGAGACTATCTCACTTAGAACACAGCGTTGTTTGGTAAAAATATTATAAGGAGAAATCTGAATCTGATTCGATCGTTCATTTTGCAGGCGAATATTAGTCATGTAATGGTTCTATAGACTTACTGATACCACTAGTTTAGATAGTCTGTCCTCACTACTCGGTCCAACAGGCCGGATGAGATTCGAAGTACTCATCAAAGTAGCATAAAACTAGCAATATTTACCGAACGGATTTTCCGACTTCTTCTCCATAGTGAAAATTCCTTTTCGGGGTTAGCAAAAGCGCGATCCCTTCATTCATTGTCATTAGAGAGCAGCTACAAAAATAAACCAAAAAGCTCGCTTAATCTATTTTCTTAATCAGCCGAAATGAGAAATAATCACGATTCAATTAAAGACGTGCCTTTGCTCGGGCAAAACGGTAAGGACGGATCGATATCATCCCATCGAACCGGCTACGGTAATGGAGGAGGAGGAGGAAAAAGAAGAAGAAGACAGTGAGTGTCAATAATTCGGTTACAAGCCCTCCCGGATGGCTCAACTGACTGATTGTGATGTGGTTTGAGGTGGTTGACCATGTCCGTGGTGGTGGTGTCCTCGCGGGAAGTCTGCTTGCCTGCCTGGATCAGCGAGCGCCTAAGTGTATCGGTCAGCAAATCCTGGACCTGAAGTGCCTTTCGTTCAGCCCGCTTTTAGCCGTTGTTTGGAGGCATCTGTTTTCCTGTGGGCATGTGTTCACGCGTGCTTACGCCCGGAATGGTGGCCCTTTTGGAGAGGGAGGAGGCCGGGTGCGTGAAACAACACACTCGAGAGTGCCTATAATTCCACCCAACAACACTGCTGGAACAGGAAAAAGTGGCTTCCATGGAAGCACCCGAGGGGAAAGCACTTATTTATAATCAATCTGGGAAAATATCTCCATAAATGAGGTTTTCCGGTTAAGTGCAGGATTCTTTGTGTACAGTTTTGTTTTCTTCCTGCGTGTGTGTGTGTGTGTGTGTGTGTGTGTGTGTGTGTGTGTGTGTGTGCGTTTCAAGTGAATCAATTCGTTTTCCTTGGAAAAACATGAAACCCCTCAAAGTTGCGGGAACATCCTTAACTCACATGATAAGAGGATGCACGTTATGGATGAGTGGCGGTGGTTCAACCCATAAGCGCGGGTGTTCTCCCGGCTGGTTGGTGGCGGTTTAGCGAAATGAAATCGGATCAAGATTTATTAATCGCAGCCTGAAGAGCATAAGCAAACAGTGTCTCTGTGTGTGCGTGTATGTTGGTTGTGTTGTATATCTATATATGGATTGGCGTTGGTGCAGAAAAGAATCGGAGACTGGTAACGATCGTGATGGATGACATGGCTGAAGCACTGAGGCTGAAATACTCGTGGGATAAACCGAGGTGCTTGTCGGGCTAGCTGAAACTATCGGCCGGTTCCGGAACGGGGGAAGAGCTGTGTAACACAATATCGCTCAAAAAGCGGCAAAAGATTGAGGCTTTTGGTCTAGCCCGCAAACCAACCAACGTCCGTATGGACGCGTAATATATGACACTCTGCCTGATGGTGGAGGACAATTTGATATAATAAATTACATTTCGAGTTTGATTTCTCATTTCGGTTCCGTTGTGGCCAAATCGAAATGGGGGCCGTGGTGTGTGGACCGAGCGAGGGTATCCACAATTGTGGATATCGACCAATTTCTCGCGCTGGTAAAGGAAAAGATTCAATTTGCACCAATGAACGCACGTCCCGCATCTTGCCAACGGTTCTCCGGATCTACCCACATCAGCGTGGATAGAGGCAGGAACGTTTGGCATGGTTTCAATCTTGGGTTACGATCGGCTATCGGCCCAACATTACACGTCGCACGGTTGCTCGATGATGGACGGCGTACGAGAGCTGTGTGATACGTATCGTATAACCCACCCGAAACGTGGTGTGTCCGTGTCCGACTGGAGCCAAACATTCGCCAGAAGACCCCTTTTTGGTGGAATTCTTCTGGGTAGTGAGGTTTCGGCTGTGTGCTCCGTATGCAGACAGGCAGGCTGCTCAGTCTCCTCTCAAATGTGGACGAACATCGACATGTCGCTCTCGGTGATGATGATGATGATGAGTGCTGGAAAGCAAACAAACCCATTTCCGATCAATTACATCGGGCAGTAAAATTGCTCGTTTTGTGCGCCCAACGTATTGCTGTGCACTTTGCCCGGTACACTCGAAACAGGCGTAAGTGAGAAACGGAACACGTACCAAGCGCACGAGCAAGGCCCGCGTAATCCTGGCGTGTTCCTACCACCGTAACCTTCGCCGGATTCGCAGGACGGCGGTGTCATAAATTTTCCGAATTAGTCAATCTGTCCGCAAGTGACCGACGGGTGGACATGCATCGTTTTCCGGCGCTCCCACTGTGCCTCCGATGAGCGGATGGGCCGAGCAGAGACGAACGGCCATTACGCGGGAAATTTGAACGGCAACGCTCGATGCACTTTCGGGAGCACCCCCCCTCCGGTTGTTTGTGGTTGAAGCCTGTTGCGTGGCCAGGGATATGGTGTACCGTTCCGTTCGGTTATTTGCTGTGGCTTGCAATGAGATACTGCAGCCGCCGCCGCCCTCCCTTTTTGGGTTTGGTGGCGAAGTAAAGCCGGGCAAATTGACGTGTTTTTACAACAAACGTGTTTTTACAAATTGTCCATATCAACAATGTCGACCGGGTTGTGTTGCGAGTCGGAGTCGGTCAGGTTGATGAGCATATTTCGACAAAAAATAGGCCTCCGTTCTCCCTGTGTTTGCTTCATCCTTTTTCGGACAGCCATCCTTTCCGGACTGTCCATTTTCATCACCAAGCGTCCAGCGTGTGTGTGTGTGTGTCGAATGCCACTCGTCCCAAGTCCCTACTCCCAGGATCGACGCATGCGGTTGCGGGTGGACAGTTATTTATCACCGCACATACATCACCGAGATGCGAGAAAGGACCTGCCCGATATCGACACCATGGTTCTCACACACACACACACGGGCACAGTTTTGTCATCCCGACACAACGGACGACGATGTCGACCACCGTCGACAGCCGACTACGGTGATGATGATGATGATGATGTGCACTCGCCCACATGCCCCGGTCCCCGGGCTGGATGCGTGTTAATTTGATTATGATGAAGAAGAATATTGAATTTAATCAAACAAATTAATCAAATATATTGTTTTCGCGTCACTTTTTACGCTCGTTCATTTTTATCTCGTCGTTCGTACGGACGGGGCCATTTTTTTTTTCTTTGCTGCCTTGCTCTCGGTCCATTCGGTTGGTCAGTACCCGTGGGGCAAATACAATTGCGAATCAAATGAACTGCGCAATCTTTCAGCCCGAATGCACACCGAACTGCCGGTGTGGTGTGGAGTAGTAGTGAGTTTCGAGGGTGCGATGTGTGTTTCCGGCCACGCTAGTTTTTCCCTGTGCGAGTTTTTAAAAAATTAATATTGCATATTTTCAATTCAATCATCGGTAATTCTGTTTTTTTCTTTGCTCCACTTCCCCAGCTCTAATTTGAAGTTCGGTGCGTTCGGCGGGTGCATCGCTTTTAATTTATATAAAGTGATTTATTTTACACGAATTGATAGCCGTCGGCTGTGATGCTGTGATTTTTACGCCATTTTCCATGTGTCAGACGACTCTTAACCATCATTGTTTTGCTTGAGGTATTGAGGCGTGAAGTGACTTTTTAGTACAAATTAACGTCACGGCTAATTGAATCGTTTCACCGAAAGCATCAAATTTTTGTGGCACTCCTAGCAGGGACCGGCCAGCAAGCGCAATGTCAAAAGAGCATCTGCAAGTCTTGCAAGCAGATAATGGTCGTCACCATCGTCTTGCGGAGGTTTAGTTTTCCCAAGGATACTCAAGCAGACGGTACGGGTAACATTGCACACGGCGGCCCACGTGAAGTTCACTGCCAACGTGCGACACACGAAGGCAAATGCTTGTCCAAACTGTGGAACCATATGTGGAGCACTACCACGCCAGACACACTCACACGGGCCCTCGTAAAACTGGAGCGATGGAATGGAGTCCTAAAAGTGAGGGACGAGCGCACACGCCGGTGGTATTGATATAGCCGAAGCATTCATCTTCTATCCTATTTCACATATTATAACGTCCGATGTCTCGTTTTACATATAAATTATTTTAGCGTATGTACACACCCAGCACCGGTCGGTGCCAGCCAACCAATCTATCCCGTCGGCCAGCACCGGATCCCGCGTGTGCACGCGTTCCGGTGCCAAGCCCCGCCATAGTTGGTTGAGAATTTTGATGTTTGGCCAGACCCAGCCAGCCAGCCAGTAGCGGCCTGGGAAGCAGCGACCGTGTTTGTGCTCCTATTCCTTCGGCACACGTTGATGGTGAGGGTGGTGTGAATTAAATTTGATACGATCCTATCAGAAACCCGGAGCGTAGCGTCCACACCGATGACGACGCCGTCCTTAAAGAGTGTGCCCTGAGCACATGAGTACATTGTATTCATCGCGTTTCTTCGCCCCCCGGTACTGGTCACACACACACACACTGGTGTGTAATATCGTAAGGGCGAGTGCTGGTTAGCTTGCCAGTGGAAACTGCACCCGAGGATGCTCACTGTGTCTGTGTTGGCGTTGTGAATACAAATATCGCAACTCATACTGAATCGATCGCAACCTGTTCAATCGTAAGGACATCGTCAGATTTTTTTTTTGTTGTTCACTCGTGTCCCTCCCATATCGTGCGTGCGAATGAATTGAGAGAGTTTACAATTTTCATTCCGCTCGCAATCAAAAACTTCAACTTCATCATGTTCAAGTTCCGGGATGCGGGTCGGGGTGCGTAAAATCGTGATTTGTCATAGTCATAATCGTTACATATTTTATGATGTCTTCATTGAGACAGGCAGCACCGAGAATAAAATTATTCGGCTACGGCTTCCACGAATTCGTTCCGAAATTTCTTGAACGTGCGTTAAAGTGTAATGATTTGTAAATATAAACCGGTGCCGGCGTTTTGTCGGTGTTTCGGTCAGTTTGAAATTTATTTTGCATTTCAAGTCTCGTCGAACCTCGTTGCGTTTTATGGCAAACAATTCGGGCACGTGTTAATTTACTGTGCATGTTTTCATGGCTGTTGATAACTGTGTCGTTTGGGTTATAAAAAAAAAAGGCCGAGAGATGGGAGAATTTAATGGTGGAGCTTACTGAAGCTGCTTTAAAATCACTGCGGAGCAAAAATTGATGGAAAGGATCTTTATGGTTTTTTGAGTGAGTTGAACCAGTTTCTTAGAATCCATCTCTGTGTGTGTGTGGATAGTAAATTCACCTTGACATGTCTGGAGCGCTTCACTCCACTACGTAAATGGGCTGCACACGCACAGCCGATCGCAATTTGTCGAAATTTGCCGGAAATCCCCTCGGTGATAAAGGTTAAAACCTTTTAACCTATTACCCGGGCCCGGTGTTGGAGTACATCTTCAGCGGTACTTCATCTTTTTTTTTCTTTCGTTTGGTTGCTCGGCTCGATGCCGCCCCTTTACGCATTACGAGCCGTCTTATGTGTGTGTGTGTATGATTTTTGTTTTGCCGTCTGTTGCCAGCTGTGTGTGTGCTGTCGAGGACTAACCAATTCGGCAGGATACTGAACGCTTCTGACACATGATTAATCTTGCTCCACCCAACCCAAACAAACGCCGCCACCGCTCACAAAACTAAACCCATCTTCTTCTTCGCTTTCACTTTCAGGCATGGAAGCCATCATGTCGGAGTTCTTCAACGACACGACGACCGCGTTCTACATCATCCTGGTGGTTTGGTTCGCCGATCAATACGATGCAGTTTGCTGTCATACAAATGTCACTAAACGTCACTGGTTGAGGTAAGTGAAGGTGAAATGATGATTTCTGGCCGCCGGCCACCTCGGCGATCCGCCCTTTCCACCGATTGCGATTTAATGCGATCTGATACGGCCGCTTCGTCTTCCTACCCGCTAGGACGGTCTCCGTCCGATGGGACCGTTTTGGTAGGAAGAAAAATATCTTCCTTTCTCGAAACATTCAGACCTCCATCATTATCATCAGCTTTCGTCGGCGAGCGGGAGAGAGAGAGAGGGAGTGCAAAAGTTCGTCCTTAAGTTCGTTTCTTGTAACATTCCGATCGGCCGGTAGTGAACGTCTTCAGATGCGTAGGCGATATCCGTGGGGAATCGTTGCGATGCGTACCGCCGGTGTACGTTCCCGGCGCCTTGCGCAGAACCGTTTCGCCGATGCCCTCGTGGCCCGGTTTACCTGGGGCATATTTTATTCATATCTGTCATAATGTTTTCATGTTATTTTTATCTTCCAAAAAAAATGGTGAGCGACGGTGAGGAAAGAGCGTCTTTTTGGCAGGTTCGTTCTCTCTTTCACAAGTACAGCTGTGAAGCTCCATCGAATCTTGAGCCATGGAAGACAGCATCAAATCAAAGCAATAACTACGTTTTGCTCAATTTTAGAAATTATATTCCATACCCGGTTCTCTTAATCAGTATATTAGATCTTTCCTGGACAGCAATAGGATAGGCTTTTAAAGTTTTCTTCCAGAGCACTTTAGTTTGATAATGCTTTGAAGCCTAGTTTTTCCCTCATTCAACCTCCGCTATTGTCGCTCAATAAAAGCGCCTCAAATTTTAATCCCTACAAATCGAAAACGAATCAAATGGTTCATTAGCCGCTGCTGCTGCTTCTTCCGCCCCACCCCTTAGTTGAATTGTAATCGCACGGCTTACCTGTGCAAAATCGAACGAGCTTTGAGCATTGTCAATTAAGGCGATTTGGTCCGGAGGCATCATCCGAGCAGGTCCAGATTTTCTCACTCCATATCTACCCGGGCGAATGTTCTACGCTCGTCTTCCTGCTAATTTGCAACGATTCAATAATCAACGCGCGGCCCTTTCCCTGGGCTGGACTTTCCGAGTTTTTACACCGGACGGCTACCATGGTGATTTGACGGGGTGAGGGTGAGGCAGTCGGAGGAATCGGAAGATTAGCACTGCGAGAAAGAATGGCAAGCTTCTCGACCGGTTTGCAGGATGGATTGATTCGAAAGTTTGGAGTAGCAAGTTGACAGTTTAATCTGATTGTCATATTTTGCAGCTCTTCGTTTCGTTTTGGGTGTTCCACAAGCTTGGGAATACGGGAATGGGGAATGGACCGGAGATGGAAGGATTAAAGCGATAGCGTTCGGTTACTTTGACGATAATTATTGGGGCGTCGGATTGCGTAAGGGAACTCGAGTTTAATTATGATATTCCCCAGTGACATTGAACGTTGAATGAAAAATTAAAGAACACTTATAATGATTGGTGGTGTTGGCTTCACTGCTGTCAGTCAGTTAGTCAAATCAATTTATTTTTAATATTGTTATACTCTTCAAAGTATTGGAAGAAGTTGTTAAACTGTTAACTAAACTGTGGATGTGTTTGGATAATTTTTAAATTATATCCTACCTAACTATTTAGCTATTAAGCGTTACCTTTTAGAATAAGTCCTTTCCTTATTTTGATGCACATCCTTCCACTGTTATCACCACCAATGGAGAGAGAGAAAAAAAAGAACTCAAACAAACAAATCGCAGCGATTTTTGCAAGAAAAACTGACCAGACAAGATAAATCTCGTGTCGGTCGGGTTTTGTTTGTTTGCCCGTTGGTTGGTGGTATGATTTTTTCGCATACCATCCGCGTTATGCGCTTTCACCGTAATTTCCACCGTCACCGAGATCGGATCGGATCTCTTTCACAATAAACAGAAACCCACACAACTGGAGAAAAAGATTAGCCTCGCAGCAAACCTCTTTCTTTTGAGTGATTCGTGCAGTGCTCCGATGTATATTTGTTATGGTTTTTCCTCTGCGTGTGCTTAACGTGGGAATGTTTTTTGCTTTGCTTGTCGGTTTGTACGGTAAATCAATACTGGTTGGTGTGGGAAGTTGTGCTTTCGAAAGGATGGAAAAATAAGCTTCCGATGCACTGCTGGTGAGTGTCATCGAGTTTTATGATTAGTACGGTGCGAAGTGGTTAGAGTGTTTTCTTTAAAATGTTATGTATGGTGATCAGTAGCACTATCGATATGCGGATAAACATTTGAACATCATCACAAACTTTGAACATGTTTTAGTAGCTATTAATTCATTTTGAATCAGTGTTTTGAAGCTGTTAATGAATTGTGAATATACTGCTCATGTCTCCAGACTCTTCTATAGTATTATAACCTCAGAATTATAACGAGTCCTTGAATTTACCAAGCGTTGTTAAGCATTAGGAACACTGGAAAATTTGAAATTCTCCGACTTAATGCAGTTCACATGTGCGCTCTGTGTCCTTTGAGAGAGTACTTCTATATAAATTGAGGACATTAAAAACAAATTTGTTCAGGCCAACAAAATTTCGACTTTTGCGAGCTAATATCCTGAACAAATTTGCTTTTTCTGCCCCAAATATCTGGGATAAAACTGGAAAACACGGCTTGAAGCTCAGTCAAATAGATTCGAATATTTCTATCTTTAGACCATGGTTTCTAGTAATTGGTTTTGCAAAAATATAGCAGTTTCTTAAGATCTTATTTCCTGGATAGAGTAAACATAGCTTTAGTTAAACTATCAGTATTAGTCACACTATTGTACTATTCTAAATAAGGCGAAGGGGGGTAGCGTTGGCGGTGCCGGTCTTCAAACGGCAGGACCAAGATCAGGGTCAGTTGCGGAAGCCCAAGAATTCTTCAGGTTAGAGTGCCAAAGTAGCTGAAGTAATAGAAGATATTATTGAACTTCCTTACTTACTTACTTACTTATCGGGCGCTATAACCGCTTCGTGCTATTTGCCAGCTGCGACAATCCTCGATACCGCTCACGGTTTAGCGTCGTCGTCTGCCAATCCTTTATCCCGGCCGTTTTGGCAGACGCAACGAAGCCATCACTTCATCTCAGTTTGGGGCTACCACGTCTCCTCTGTCCATGCGGACGACCTAAAAAGACTTTATGGACTGGGTCGTCCGGCGTCATTCTCACGACGTGACCAGCCCAACGGAACCGGGCTCCTTCATTGTCCTACCACACATACGGGGCCAACAATCCTTCTGAGCATCTTTCTCTCGTATGCTGCTAAGAGGGTTTCATCAGTTTTGGACAGAGTCAATGTCTCAGAGGCGTATTTGAGTACTGGGATTATAAATGTTCTGTACAATCTCAGCTGCGTCCGTCGAGAAGTTTATCCAGTTTTGAATATCCTTATTAATTTAAAGTCGTAATGAAAGGCTTCGATTAAAATCAAGTCACAGAAAGCCAGAAATGGTGAACAGAGACCTCTCGAGGCTGTAGTGCCAAGGAAGAAGAAGAAGTTGCAAACTGGAGGCCTAAAGAATCTTCCTTAAACATTTTTTTTTGTGAAGATCATCTGTAAAAAGTATACCAACCGAAGAAAACAAATTTGATTACGCACTAATCTAACAGCTCATCGCCAATTGGACTCCCCTCAAAATCCCTCACCGTACTTGAAGAGAAGCATCAAAATTAGTTCTCAATCCTCGTCGTGGTTCGGATCCGTAACCTGCTGCCGATATTTGTCTTGCAATCATCTTCCCCTGGCGGTGCTTGATCTTAAAACGATACAAATCGAATACAATCCGGCCCCGGAGTTAGGCCGCGGCCCTTGATACAATCGGTAATCTTCGAATCACTTACACACTTGCAAAACCACTTTGCGAAATCGAACGATTTCACTGTTTCAATATTTGTCCTCCCGCAAAACGCACGGACCAAGCGCTGTAGCGGTGGAGCGTCGTCGAAATTTTTATTATTTGAACAAATATTGAACCTATCCGTTGCCGTGCCACTTAGAATGTGCTGCCACGGTGTGCAGTGGTCGCTTGCTATTTCATCCGCGTCCCATGTCATCAAATATTCGTAGCTTATTACCTTTTTCCTTTCCGATTGTTTATCTAAATCGGAGCCTGATGCTAGCGCGTGCTTTCTGGTCGCTATCCCTCGCAGGCCTGTGGGATGGTGGGCTGCTCGTCCTACAGTTTTATTTTTCTATTGCTAAATCTCGATTTGTACTGTCGTCGCGCTTGTTTTATCTCCCGGTACCCGTGAGAGGTTAGGAAACGGGACGCTTTTTTGTTGTTGAAGATTGACAAATTCCTCAACAAATCTCAGCAAACCGTATTCCGGGTGCTCAAAACGTACGCTTCCTTCTCATTGATCGGCCATCGATCGATTTGTCTCCAATGCTCTACCGAACAAGCAAATCATAATTTCCCCCTTTTCGGAATTGAATCGAGATACTGCTCTTGAGATGCTGATTGAAAACCTCGAAAAACCTCGACAAGATAAACGCAAAATCGAGTGCCGCTGAAATCTAACTACCAGTTGATTAAAAAGCGATAAAACATCTTTAAAAAACCCCTCTCCAATATCGAGGTTTCATGAAATGTTCGAGCTCCAGTTGCTTCTTGCCCCCCCCCCCCCCCCTCCAAAACCAATATCACCAATGAGAACGATTCACCGGCTTTCCTGAAGACGATACTCTCATTTTGCCAGGGCAGGATCAATCAATCTTCCTCCGTGGTGTTGCTTTAAGCTTGCGACGAAGAAAACAACAAACAGCATTCGATCATCAAATGAAAATCAACCCCGTCGTCGGCGTTTGTGTGTCGCCGGATGTGGAAGTATGCTTGTGACAAGTGCGACGATACTCCAAAACTTTGCTCCAAGCAGGACGCCAAACCGCGCCCAACTCTGGGCTGATGTTGTTCGGCAAAACGGACGGTTACTGCCAAAATCCTTTCTGCTTCTTCGGGTGTTTGCGTTGGACTGGTTGGACGAGGAGGACCAGGACGTCCGGACGGTGTGTGGGAACGGGTTTGTTATCGACGGACATAATTATATGGCCCAGGAAAAACAATCGAAATCCCATTTGCCGCGTAGCGTTGTTATTTCTGGACTTCGTTTGCAACCTAACGAATTCGATGATTCCGATGAGCTGAAGAAAAAGCACCTTGGAGGTCGCTGTTTTAGGAGTCGGCAATTGAGCCATGAAACTTGATAGGCTGTTTTGTTGCGGGTGTTTTCTTCTCTTTTGCCTACTGCCTCGGCTATAATCGCTAATCACTCTTAATGGAGCGATTTTTGATTACAAGATACATGATGCTCCCCACGAACAAGTGGGTGCTCCCGTGTTATACCCGTGTTATGGATAACAAACATTTAAAAACCTTAAGATTGGGTCTGAATGTGATATGTTTATAAATGTGTCATAGCGCGTGCTACAAACAACAGCCAACATCGTGCAAAAAAAAAAAACTTTCTAAACGATAGCTTTACCCATACGCTGCCAAAACTGCCGCCTAATGACTGCTGCCTTCAAGCTCGGTAAATACTCCGACATCGTCGTACCGGGATCCCTCCCCACCGTCAGCTTTCGAGCCGGCGCTCTGGTAATCCCCATCAATTCCTTGTTCGGCGAGCAGCAGCAGCAGCAGCGTCAAGGCGTCGCCATCGTCGCCTCAGCAAGGTGGTGGCGCAAAGGTGACTTCCGAGCGCGTCCGTTGCGCGTTTAAGTGGCAACACCCTCATCCACACGGCGAAGAACGCATTGTGTTGCCTGGGAAGGACGGTACGGGAACGTATCAAATTTTGCAACAGTTTAATTCGGGAAATCTATTAGACAATGTGAGCGCCGCGTGTGTATACGTGAGCCTGTTTTGGTGCGTATAAACACAGGGGTGGCGCACCGTCGCAACCCACCCGGCCGAATCGCCCATCGTCCCACTCGTTTGGTTGTTTAACGATAATAAATTATCTATTGCCTACCACACCTACGGAGGCTTTTTTCTTTTTGGTTTTTCGCCCAGAGCCTCGCTCACGTTCGAAGGAGATGGATGTCTTACCGGGGTGAAAATGCAAAGGACCGAAACCGACCTTGGGGAATGGGGTGCCCCGTTGCTCCCGTTGAGGAACAAAACAACAACAAAAAAAGCGCCCAACCCTCCCGAGAGGATGTCTCACCCCAATGCCGAAGGAACGGTATTTGCCGAAGCTCTCATAAAAATAACAATCGTAAAAACGCCAAAACGCCTTTCCATGTTCCCTTGGTGTATTATGGTTTGGTTTGGTGGGGAAGAGAGCACAAGGTAGGAAGGAAAGAGTGGGGAGGGGGGAAGGAAGAAGGTGGAAGGAAGCGCAAAGAAACCCACCACCCTCGGTCGGCCTTTGTTATGTTACCGTCTTGTAAATTGTTCCCATCGAACCATACCTTCGTAGAGCAGTACACACAGCAGTCTAAGGTAACATCTCGCGCACATTCCTTCATTTGCTCCGCGGAAAATTTTCATCCCCTTCTACTTACCCTCCATTACCCCCATTCGCTTCCCCGTTTCAAGTCCTATACCCTGCGCGGAATGGCATTACAATAAATTATGATTCACTAATGCTCACTCATAATAGCGATGAATGTTTTTCCGATCGGAAGTGAGCCCACCCTCTCACTGCCTGAAGCCTACCAACACACACACACACGCACACACTCTCGGCACAACCACCGTGGTTCCGGGCGATCCTAAACCACGACTCGTCCGACCGACCCAGTTGTTGGCGCACTTAATTTCCTTTACCAATAAGGCTGGGAAAAACAAACACGAGTGCACGAGTTCGCACTCGGGAATTTGCGCGAGCGTTAGGAATGGAAGGAAAAGAGTTTTCACCCAGCGATTTTTTTTTCTTCTTCCAATTGTTTGCTCTGTTTTTTTTTTTTTTTTGCTTGTAACAGCCAAGAATTTTGTTTTAATTTGACTGGGATTAGTGAGGTGGCATGTTTAAAAAAATTCTTTTACTTCATTTCATCCGGTCATCATTATTAGCCAACCACCGACCGTGCCTCTGCGGCAGTTGAAACTTCCGGGGCTGGCAAATGAAGTTATTAAAAATGGGATATGCAAACGATATGTGTTTCCGTGGCGTAAACGGGCGTGTCTGTTTGACAGACATATCAGATCTGGTAGCGGAAAACGTTCTAATCGCACGAAGTAGCTGGCTAAAGTAGCGGGTAGAACGCGAGCGCTAGTTCTGCTGGAGCTTTCTTGACCGCTAATATTATCGCAGATATTGTATCCAATCACAATGGTGTTTCAACACAGCCGCTGCACAGGTGTGCCGTACACTGTTCTTCACATTCGACGGACGAATGATACAACACGGACGGACTTCGTACGGTGGTGATTCTGCCCCCCGCCCTTTTGCTAGCATAATAAAACGCTCCATTCGAAACAACGGAACGAACGAACGCACCTTTTGAATGGTTTTGCTCTGGTGGCACAGACGGCGGGTTCGGGACAGCATAAACAAACAGAATGGTCTAGTACAGTGGTGGACATAAGTATAAGTATGAGTAAAAAATTTTGCTTTGAACTAGCTGGAAAACAGCAGTAGGAGGTTTCAATGTTAAATTGTGCAATAAACGATGATTTCGGTTTGATTTTATTCGAGCTCAGATTTTGTAGAAAATGTCCATTTACTTTGTGGAACCGTTCCTGGAGTCTCTGACTCGGTGTTCGTTTCTCTGAATTAAAAGACTTAAATGCAATTCAATTTTATTTAAATTTTACCCTAGAGAAATGATCAAGGACGAATGTTCTCACCGAAGCGAAGTAAAAAAACTGTAACAAAATGTGACTAAAATGTTCAAAACTAATTCTGAAGGCGGTCCGGTGGCCGAGGCGATTGTAGCCCCGGTCTTTACCAGGCAGGACCGGGGTTCAAATCCCATCCAGAACGCCTATCTGTACGAAGGATTTAATCCTGTTACGGGTAACATCAAGTCACAAGACGCCAGAAATACAGGCCGATAACTTTTGAAAATGCAGTGCCAAAGAAAAAGAAGACAACTTTTATTATAGTTGTTATTTATAAAATCATTATAAATTTTAGAAAAATTTCAGACGCTTTAAATAACTGAGAGACTCGCTTCTATCGTCTTTGTCATCCTATAAATTTAAGATACAGAGGTGGCAATGCACTATGTAAATACGAATTAAATCGTGCAACATTCAACTTTATTTAATTTTTCAAATTAGAAGAACTTACTTTATAGCATTAAGGCCTGGTCTTACGGGGAAAAACATCATTATTTTTCAAATGCTATAAGTCAAGCTAATACTTGCCTAAAACCCTACCTTGTTCTGCCTCAAACAAAATCTGCTTATAATTATTTTCACCAGTGTAGCGTTGCATTTAAATCGAGCGTGAAGCTGTCGCGGCGAAGAAGCGAGCAAGCGATGGAGGAAGAGTTTGAAAGCACTATAAGAAAATAGAATTTATGATATCCGTCCAACCATTAGGCACTCGTTGCTGGATGCTATACCGGGGGACTTGTAGTTTTGCAGTTATTGTACCACCAACGCTACTTCAGCATAATAGTTGGGCGTGGACACAAACAACACAATAAGCGTCAATCTTTATACCTTTGGCTGTTCAGTTCAGTCCGTGTCCTAAAAATTCACCACTTTCCAAGTGTTCTCTAAAGGGCAGGATAACATTTGTTTGTGCTTGCTAACCAACTCTAGCTGCTACTTCCTTCGCCATCAATTTAGCTGCAGACGCGAATATTGTAACGAAGACCGGACGATACCGCGACCAATCGCCGACACAACTCATCGAGCTTGACTACGTCTCTTAGTGCTCCATCGCACCGAACCGTCGCCGGTGTCGAATGGTGGAGATGTTCGATGAAGATATAAATTTATGGCAAATAATTATTGAATTTGCCGCCGTGCTTCATCATCCCTGCCGAAAGCTGCTTATGTTTGCATTCAGCCACGTGCATAAGAGCCACGCATTCGGCATTATGTTGCCGAACTTCTCATGGTATTAGTGTTGCGCGCGTACCATTAGAGTGCACCTTTGTTTCAATATTTAGACCTTTTCCACCGTACGCTTACGGTACGGAAATTGCCATGTTGCCCGTCAAGCTTTTGTACACGCTGTAGTTGGGCAGTACCCCGATACTGAGCACTGTGTCTGAGAAAAAAAAAAACACGTAGAAAGGAAAAAAACACCCGGCGGGTCTACAACCCCACCGTAAGAATTAACAACGGCGAACAATTCAATTAAAATTTAAATGTACAACGATAAAAGTGAGGTAAATAATATGCAATCTATATCGATTGTGTGCTCACACCCACGGTGAACACACAAACACACACTTCCGTCCCAGTTAGGGTAGAGTTCTTAATTGCGGCCCGGTCGGATCGGTGGCGGGACCTTCGCAAATCTCGTTCCCACCTTCCGCCCATTAGCCCGGGACCCATTCGAATGGTAGATAATGTGGAAATAAACGATGTTGTTCGGGTTCGAGACCGGCCATGCACATTGAACGAGAGAGAGAGAGAGAGAGAGGGAGAGAGAGAGGGAGAGAGAGAGGGAGAGAGAGAGAGAGAGAGGGAGACATTTTTTTACAACTTCCGGTTCCCTCCGGGGGGAAAATCCTGTGCAAAATTGCTCCAGAGGATCACTTGCGTGACGCGCGCGTATGGTGTTGAACGTGTTCGCGTAGCTCTGACTCTTGGTGGGACTTTGCGGTGCGTTACTTTGCTCCAGCATGATTGCACATATTTACACACACACACACACACACACACACACACATTCACACAGGATTACGACCTCAGAAAATAGAGAACTCCGGTACCGATGGTTAGGACTGGGCTGTGGTGAAACTCGGCACTATTAAGGACTGCAGGAATCCCCGCCGGATTGTAGTGTGAATCGTGGACCGAGTCGTCTCCTTCGGTGGCTGGATGTAGCAGTAGCCGAAAGGACGCTCCCGCTAGCAGCATGCATGATTGGTCAGGTCACATTCCGGCCGGCTGGTCCGTTGTCTTGCCGGTGTTCAGAAATTAAATTAAAATAGAAAATTAAGAGTCCCTCCCGGAGAACCTCGGCCGATACAGGGAAGGTGGCCGATCGCAGACAGCAGCTTGTATGTTCAATTGTTCCAGTCTTTGTGGCACATTTCACAATCGTCTCCGCACCACTCCGTGTCGGCGGCAGTGTCGAACCATCGGATATGGATTTTCCTGCGGCCAAAGATCGTGCCAGAGTTGAATCGACCAATGCATCCGTGTGTGTGTGTGTGTCCACTCGTTCCATAGACACTATCACAAGTTGTCAGTTCCGGCTACCGTACTGTTGCGTGTGTTGGGAGCGGGAAAACATCGTGGACGTGGTCTGTTTCTATTTGGATTATAATTTAGTGCGGTTGAAATGGCAAATGAGTTCGACCGTCACACGCCCAAACCCACCCAACTCTGCTCCACTGGAACTGCTGGTGGCTAGTCTGGTTCGGTAAGCGGACTTTTAGACTTCAAGCTTACCGTTCGTTTGGCACACCGATCAGTACAACTCAGTTGCTCGCAAGGTGTCCTTTTCTTTCACCATTTCTTGCATTCCGTTCCGCAAAGCGTACGAATGGCAACGTCTTAATGAATCAGTTCCGTCGTCATCGTCGTGGCTATTGGTACGTGCGGATATGGTCCGACCATTACATCACTCGTGTGTCCAATCCGTTCGGTTGTAATCGACTGGATCAAGCGCAAGTAAACAGCTGGACGGACTGTCTTTTACCGTTCGCCTGTCAGTCGTTCGTCACCGAAGGGGTAGTTCCGTTCCTGTGTACAATGCAATGACAGGTGCGCTGCCGATGCAGAACCAGGCGAAAGAAGAGGGTTTGCCTTCGTGGGTTGTGTGTGATGATTGGATTAAGAGATTACATTTATATTAATTGGTTTTATCGAGGCTACTGGCACTTGTGCTGTGTTCCGATTATTATCACAGATGCAACCGGGGAGCCTGGGTATTGTCACGTTTCGGAACATTTAACTTGCGTAATCGAATACACTGCAGGACGCTTTGGATGCAGTGCTTAATGTGGATATAACTTTGAGTTTTGGTCTACTACAAAAAAAAAGTCTGACTAAATGTTAACGTTTGTTCAAAGTTCATATTCATTCATACTACAAGAGTACCCCTCCTCAAGGTTCTCCAGCAAGGAAGGAAATAGATTATTGGATACAAATACAGCACGTGGCTTAATGTGAACATAACTATAAAATACCAATTAACTTCACACTGCCTAGTTGCGTCAGGGCCATATCGGATACGGTTTTAACCATGGTGACTAAGTGGTCCATAAATACAGCGCCTATCCAGCGCTCCTTCAACCATCGAACAAAACAGTGTACAGTGACATTTTACGCTGGTTGGTAGTCAGGGCACAATCAAGGAAACGTTCAATATTCGTTCCTATGATAAAGGTACAAGGCCTAAACAAGGAGGTTTTAGCGGCACTTTAAGTAGTAATCATGTTCCCTAATCTAATCCAGACCACCTCCCCGTACGAAGGATCTTTCGAGATTGTAGAACCAAGTAAGAAGATGAGAAGTTCTAAGTATACAAATATACTAATAGATATTCCATCGTGTGGATAAATTTATCGTGCGGAATATTTCAGATTCACTAGAGTTAATGTCAAGTTTACTGAGTAAAAAAAAGGGTGCTGCATTTCTGGTGACAAAATTTCTGTGCGCTTTCCTGTCAGGTCAAACCAACCCCTCCTTTAATCTTATCTCTCTATCCAAGCTATTCTTCCTTCTTCTGTGGCTCTACAAAAAAAGGTCTCGAAGGTCTCGAAGTCTGCCATTTCTAGTTCTGTGGTTCTGTGACTTGATTTTACCCCTATCAGACTAGTCAATCCTGGATGGGATTTGAAACCCGGTCCCGGTCGGGTCAGACCGCCTCAATCCTGCACCCATTATTTTATCAAGCCAGCCAGCTAAGGGTAAAATCAAGGAAAGTAACGACAGGCGCTCAAGAGTCTCTCGCAGATATGCTAATCAATTAAGAGATGTTTCTGCCGTACTTGATTTGTTCTTGTTAGGTGTAACTTATTCGCTAAATGTTTTATAAAACTATCCATTTCCAAACAAAGGTTATCAAAGACCATTATCTCAAATGGGAATAGAGTCATACACAATTTTACGACTAGCCCATTTAGAGGCGAATGAGGTCTCAAAGACTCAGAGAGCCTCTATAAATAAACGACTCGACTAGCCCATTGATTGCTCCATGATATATTGTCCACATGAATAAAGCAATTTTCGCAATTGAAATAACACATGTAAAATTCATCATTGTAGCAGCTATCTTAACTAGGCTAGCTAGTGTTGAAAGAATGATACGATTTCGCTTGTTAATGATTGTTGATGAGTGATTATAGAACTAGGACGAAGGATAGCTATTTTTTTAATAAATTAATATTAACTTTTGTTATTTTGTTCATTGAAGCGTTTAAAATGACATTTTAAAGCAATTCGTGTCATTTTTACGGCTTTTCCAACATACATTATTAACCAAGAGTTAATCTCTGCTGAACAGAAAATGGATTAGATATACTAATATAAGTATACCCTCATCCTCCGATCCTGCGTTGCATTTTTATGTTATCCTCTGGTTCCAATGTGAACAAACCGTTTGGTATCGTTCACCACTAACAACACACTTCTATGTAAAATGCAACGATTTTGTGATCGGGGCAATTTTCAACCATTCACCAACAAAAGGTTTAGAGGGCCGGTTTTTTTGTTGTTGTATATTGCAGCCACCGTTGATCCTTGGCCGCACGAAAACGGTATTTTATAATTTACCGACATTTATCTAGCTTCATCCGCGTTATGAATATGTTTCCGGGAATAGCATAGGAGCTGAGCATACATGAACGATAAAAGAATTACCATTTACGGTTATTTTTATTGTTGCTATTCGGGTGCGAACTCAATTATACTATCTTTCCGGCCATTTTTTCTTCTCCTTCTCTCTCTCGCTCTCTCTCGCCAGTCCTGAGTGGGTGGTTTGGTGTGTTTATTGTACGGGTGTGTAGGGGTTTTTTCCCCTTACCCTTGGGCGGTCGGCTACATAGGAAATGGGTCACGCCGAATCACTGATGAGGTGAAGGTGTGGTAGAATGTTATTCATGCCCTGTATGTATGTATGCGTCCGGAAGAAGAATCCTTAAAAAATCAGCATGCAAACGAAATATTTAATTTCGACATATTTTCACGTTGGTTTCAGATTCGCCGTGTTTGGTGGAAATAGGAGGTGTGTGTGTTTACCCGTTAGAGCTCGAGCGGAGAGCTATGGATTTGCGGACAAAAAACCTGCCGTTTACCGATACGGTTGATTCAATTTCAACTCAAATGAGCGTGCATAACATTGTTTGGATTTTCGCTGCACACTTTACGGTTTCAGATTCATTTACTTCCTTATTGAGCGTTTCCCGCAAATATCAACTCTGCCGTTTCATGTGAGAAGGTTTTAATTTTCGCTAGATTTTTATTACGGATTGTTATGGACGAATGGTGTAGTTCAAACAATTATAGCTACACCTACCACTTTACGTTCGAATTTTTATATCGTAAGCAAGAAATGAGATTCCTCTAGGAACTTTTGATTCCGGTAGCTCGAATGGTACTTTACGGTTAGCTTCAACTATTTCCTTGAATGAAACTCCTGCAAAATGAGCTCATCAAAGCCATTGGCCAGCTGAAAACGTTGAAGCGTTTCATTGACGCTAGCTCCATGGCGTAAACCCTCACGGCAATATGTGGACTTTGTGGACACTATGCAATTAACCTTCTCACTGACCGAACTACCGAATTAGTGTCAATTATCATTCTCCCTCACCAGGGAGCTGCCTGCTACGAGCGCGCGTGTACGATCGACGTACGGGACGAGTTTGAAGCCATGGGACGGACACCATGGGTCGTCCATGCTCTGCGAATCTCTGTGTTATTCTGTGAATGGCAGTCACGTGGCGCCAGCTCCTTTCACGGCTGTATCTTCGAGAATTCTGAATCCTAAATCTGAACCACTTTTCCCACCACCGTCGATTCCACGACCTCCTCCTTCGGAACGCTTGGCACCAGTGCTCGCCAGAACACGGGAAGAGCTCGTGATGATTAAGTATTCTGGAGGAGATTTCAGATTTTCAGCACTGCATAATCCGATGAAAATCGCATATTGTATGGTTCGGTGTGTTAAGGCACGAACAGTAACACAAACTATGGAGCCGTGCGGAGTTGTGGTGGTGGTGGTGGTGGAACGCGTCCCGAGAACTTGCTACCGAGAGGCGGCGAAAGTTGGTCGAAACAAGTTGTTAAACCCTTGTGCCGGATAAAAGAAGCAACAGGTCCTCTGGGTATGGTGGTACGGTTTGGTGCCGGGGCACTTTTCGCCCGTTCGGTGCATTCGAGATTCTTAGCTGTTTCGAGCAAGGATTTGTTGGCGGCAACAGTTTCCCGCTGGAAAATGCTGGTGCGCTACTACGAGGTGATGGTGTAGTGCCGAGGACTTTCGTAATCTGCATGAAAACGTAACGCTCTGCATCCGGCTGTTGTGGAATTGCTGGCACCATGAGCACTGCAATGATGGCCGATGGGCAAGTGAATCTGCTTATCCTAGCTTTACATTAGGCAATGCATTCCAACGGACAGAGCTACTCCGCTCGATTATGGTTTCGAAACGTACCGAAGCTTCCGATGAAGCTTGTTCAATCTCTGCACACGGTCCCACGGTCGTCGTCGTCGTCTACACGCGTCCGTGTCTTCCCATTTGGGCTCGGATGTCCATTTCGTTACGTTCATATTTATTCAATGGCCTGTTTTTTTACGAAAACTCTTGCTCAGCTTTCCGTTCCTTACACTTCCTGCTCGGCATGACAACACCCGTAACACTGGTGACTGTCACAAGCTGCTGGAAGGTTAAGGTTTTATCATGATTTGACGGTTGTCCTTCGGAAAACTCGACAAACCGAATGTTGCCGATGAAACCTTTCCAGTGTGAGCCAGGTAATTTTGCCCTCAGATGAATATTGTGAAGGCATGTTTTAAATAAATAAAATATTTAAAGACGTTCAAATTGTTCTCGGACGTTTCGTTTTCTGCAGCGCGCACTGTTTGCCTTTTAGGAAATGGAAACCGAGCCAAGAGCGACATAAGCTAAAATGTGTCGAAATATAACACAATCCAAAATGGTGAGCCCTCCTTTTTTTTGGGGGGCGGTTTGCTGACAGAATCTGTCCGTCCGGTTTGCCGAAACCCTTGCGAAAACATATTTTCATCACTCAAACCCATTTGCTTCTTGGGCTCTTTGAGGCTGTCCTGCTCTCGGTGTGTTTGCGAATCCTTCCTCAATAGCACAGCAACCCCACTGGCGGTGGCGGTTGACAGGTCAAAAGACAACGACGTCGCTTAGACGGCTCAATCGAGCCGTGTTTGGACAGTGGCACTAGCCCCGGTTTACTTATTGATAAAGATCAGCCCACTGGAGCGGTGTGATGAGGCGGCCCATTTTCGTCACAGTTTAGCCTTGGTAACAGTGGGCCGTTGTTAAGCAATGGCCGGTTAGCCAGCCGGGGTTGAAATTGAATAAATTTTTGACCCAAATATAACATCCCGAAACCCCGTTATTCCATCCATGCTGCCGTTGGTCTTCCCTTTTGGAAGCGTGAGGCAGCTGAGGAAGATGATGTTCCTTCGATTAACCCTCTTCATAAAATTATGACCACTTATCCGCGTTTTGTCGACAGGCTTCGGGTTGTGTGTGAGAGTGCTTTTTTTGCTCCTCACACAGTCCAAATATGGTGACCGGAATGGCGGAAGGGGTCATCCGATCGGCCGGAAACGCGGAAGGTTTCCATAGATGAAACGTCGATGAGACGAAGTGCACCCGGTCGACATGATATCAGCGAGGGTTTTTTTAAGACGACTCGCTTCGAAAATCGCTCCAGACGAAAGGATCAAGAAAAGAAAAGGGATTGTAAGTTGGAAAACGGCCATACCAAACCGGAACCCGTCAATCGTACTTTTGCTTGTCAATTTGCTCAGTCGCCCACACATACCAAAAGCAAAGGACGCAACGTTCGGTCTTCATCCGCATGATATGATATGGTCGTGGACGAAAGAGTCGACCGGCAGGAGGACCTTTGGCTCAGCCTGATGGGCTGATGGTGTATTTGCATTTTTTGTTTGTGCCTATCGCTATTGCAATGGAATTTGCAATAAAATATGCCTATCGACGAAGGATGAAGCTGTCGAGCAACGATTAGCGTTCACTTCACTTCATTGCCCCTATGTACATAGGATATCTAGTGCTGAACGATTCGGAATTTGTTTTCTATTTATATTACTTGTTTGTTCCTGTTTTTAAATCTTCAAAATCCGTTTCTTTATTTGCAGGTTCTTCTATCTGTATCACTTCTCCTTCTACGCTTATCACTATCGCTTCAATGGGCAGTATAGCAGCTTGGCGTTGGTCACTTCATGGCTGTTCATTCAGGTAAGAAATGTAGAGTAGATAGATGTGTTTTAATTGTACTAAGTTTACCATAATACGCCAATCTCGTTGAACCGTTGGTAGAGTCGTCAATGTTGTTGGCTCATGTGAAATGTCTTATACATTTTCTTCCATTCATGCGAGGAGCATAATTCTTACATAAACCGATTGCGGGCCATGTTTTCATGTTGTTCAATAATGTGGAACTCTAACTCATTCTCAACAAACTGATGATACGGCCATCGTATTGATTCACGTGAAGAACATAATTATTACACGTGCATATTGCTTCCCAGGGGAACTGAAGTATGGGAAAGCTGAAATTGTCAATGCCACTGACAGCCCATCACTTGGAAGGAGGAGGTATTTGTTCGTGCGAGAATTGTAGCTTCTTAGCACGTGCACTTTTCGGTAAGGAGCAGGGAGCTGTAGCGTGTATCTGCATTGGTAGAAGAAGATGTACGGATACACAAGTACAATATGCGAACCTGTTGAGCAATACATATCTATTTTTGTATAGGTTTTATTAAAGACAGTCATTTTGCATTTTTGTAACGAGATTTGAATAATGCCTCGACGGGGTCCAGATATCCTGGAATCCTGGGTATCCTCGGAGCAAGATTGGAACCACTCGTTGATGTAACAGTAGATCACCAACTTGTCCAGGAAAACCAACACAATGTCGGAATACCGTTTAATTTAATTTTATTACTCATTATAAACTCTCTTGATGATGCTGACAAATGCTTTGAACTTTAGAAAATATTGATAATAGTTACAGATACAATTCTTGTGTCTATCTTCCTGATACCATTGCACGTATTTATTCGTTGTCATTATTTGAGGATTGACTATGTCTCTTTTGATGATCTGGCTTCTTGAAGCTTCAAGGCTTCTTGAAACTTTAGTGTCACAAAAGTGAATATTTATTGATTTTCTATCTGTTGTAAATTTTACTCCAATCGACATTATCTCACCGAACGGTGATGCTCCTTGAGCTTAGACTTCAGATTATTCGAGCAATGCCTACATAACCCTGCAAATATAATCTCAAAGCCATCGTCTACAGTGTATTTCACGGCACGCTTTTTCCATAATATATTCATTGATAAGCCATCTTTTAAGTACGTGATTCGCCGAATTTGTTCCAAAAAATAGTTAAAGTCGTTTTTCATTAGCAGAGTCTTAGGAAAGAAGATTCAATCCATTCCCCTGCTTGTTGTTTGCCAAAAATGTAACGATCAATGTTGAAGAAGCTGATGATAATATGAAAAGAGTTATCGTGGAGTTACAATTCCTTAACATTCTGACATCACCAGGACAACTTACTTCCTTATGGCGATCCTGTAAATTCTGCTTCTTCTTTTGCACTACAGTCTCGAAAGGTCTCGGCCTGTTTTAGGAAGCATCTCAAATTTGACATTCCAATTCTTCCTGACCATCCTCTGCTTCAACCTAGCCTGTGACAAGTTCAACTCGACCATAGTCCAGAAACTTAGTGTTAGTTCTTCTCAGAAACTTTGGACTAAAGGACCTAAATTCAATATGGCAAGTAGATTGAAAGATATCTAAGGATCTGTTTTGCCTTTTAGTCCTCAATGCATCATTTTTTTTAGCATAACCTTACTTTGCCTTTCAGAGCTTTTTAAATCATTCGATGCATGAAACAGTGTAACCAACCCTCAAAGCAATGCATACCGGCCGCCATACTGTTAAAGTTACCGCTTACTACAGCCTACGTGCGGCAAAGCTCCATTTTCCTTCAGTTCCCCTTATTTCGTCCCAAAAGGATGCGATGCAACATTAACCGATAAATTATTGATATCGTTCACAAGAAAACAGAGCAGCGAAACTTTCCCTGCACACTCGAAACACTGACCACTAAAAGATCGTTCATGGCGGGCTATAGTTTCTCGTACGGGGGTTTTCTTTTTTTTTTGTTTTCTTCGGAAAACCGGTTGGTCACACACTTCATTAGCAATTAGTGAAAGTTTTCGACAAATTTGTGTCGCTTTCAGGGCTGGTGGACCACGGGGCGAACAATTACTTAAACGGTCAATGTAGGTGACGCGCTAAGCATAGTTTAGCGGGGTGTAGCAAAGGCAGCTGGAAGCAAAAGGAAAAACGCTCTTACTAATTGATGTCACGTTCCATTCGGTTTCCGTTTAACCGCTAGCCACCGTACAAATTAAATATTAAAGCTAGGAAGTTTACGGTCTAACTTGTGCCTATTATTAGGGCGTTTAGCTTGATGAAGCATTTGTAGGCAACATTGCAAGAATATTTTTCTTTCCGAAGAAAAATGATTTTCTTGAAGTTGAAGTACAGGTGTCAAGATATTTTTTCTCACCTCAACCTGAACGTTGACTTGAAATTCACATCTTTAATGCAATTAATTGTTGAACCTGGGTTGGGCCCACCAAATACCATATGCCTCCTGCAACGATGTGTTTTGCCGTGCTGCTGTATGATGTTGCTCAGGAAAAACTTTCTTTACAGTACAGCCAATAACCAGAGCTCGAGGAATAATTGGAAGCGGCACAACGATACAATGGCACGAACTTCCTTCCAAACTTCCTACTTCCTGCTTCCGAAGAACACGGAAGGATGAATACAAAAAAAACATGGCCCCAGTATATCAACCTTCTCAAGTTCATTTTAACATCCGTCAAGGAGGGGGCGCGAGAATTCAAGTGCCGTGAGTCCTTTGTAATGAGTGGAGAAGGGGGGGAGGGGGTTGGTGGGCGAACAAGCAATGGATTGAAAAGAATGGGGAAAGTTCCATCATTAATCATACAGTAAACGAATAATAAAAGTTGAAGTTTCATTCGTCGATAGGTAACGACGACGTCGCTCCCCGAAGTGTTTTTGCCCTGCTCCCGGATCTCCACTCTGCCACTTGCTAAACAATTCAATCCTCCTTTGACCTCCCCCTTCCCCGCGGTGATGAAAATGGTGGGAGATTTTCCATTTTCTTTTTTCGTTTCACGTGCAAAGAGATGCTCGGGAGATTACTCCTTGGAGTGTTTGCTGCATGTTTCAACCGCCGATCGCATCGACGGATGTTTAAAGATCAGGTAATGCTTGTTCGCGTTGGAAAGAGCTGCTGAGCGGTTGTCCTTTTATTTTTTTTTCACGCAAGCATTCATTTGGAATGCAGTTTTTGTTTTGCTCCGGTGCACTAAAGCATGCACTGGTGGGGGTTGCATCGGAACAGACTTAAACCCTCGCCCGTCTGCTGTCGGCCACTAATGCTATTTATACATTATGGATGAGTACGGATCCAATTATAAAACAATACATCACAACGCGCGTTGCATCGTACCGCGGCTGCTCCCGGTACCGTAGCGTTCTGCCAGGGCTAATAAGCTAACTGCATTAGAGCGGATTAAAAATTGTTCGCATAATTGACCGTCCAACCGATGGGTGGTTGTTGCGGAACGTGTAAGAAATGCAAGCATCAGCGGCCCGGGGGTCGATAATAGTTGCGTTCCGTTTTTTATTTTCCCCGTTTTTCTTAATCGGCAGGGATAATGTTCTTTCCATCGGTAATTGAAATCAACAGCGTAACAGGATGGTAAATTACTATGGTGGGCGCCAGTTGGTATCTTAAGCCGAACTTGTGTTTTCCTTTGTTTTAATGGAATATTTTATTGTATGGAATTGTATTTATTTAGTCACCAGATATAATGATCTTTCACAACAAAAAAGGATTAATGATTCTGGACGTTTGATATCCACTGATGAAAGCTATTATAGTATATATTTATCCAGAAAGTTTGAGCGTCAATGCAGATAGAATCAATTCAGTCAAACTTCCTGGCCATTGTAGTCGCTAAGGGGCGGTCCGGTGATAGAGGGAACAACGGCGCTGGTCTTCTTTCGGCAGGACCGGGGTTCAAATCCCTTGTGAGACCGTTCACCCATAGTGAGGACTGACACAATCCAACTACGTGGTATTATTATTAAATTTAGTAGGCTAGAAACGGCAGGCAAAACCTAAGAGAGGTCGTTAGGTCAAGAAAAAGATAGAGAGAGAGATAGAGAGAGAGAGAGAGAGAGAGTCTTTAAGAAAAAGTAGAGTATTTCTTCGTAAAAGACTTTAGAAGAATTTGTTGACAGTAATACTTCCAACCGCATATATAAGGACCACATGTATAAAGAAAATCAGACGTATTGGGAGAATTTACTAATTTATCTGGAATTGCAAGCCACTCATTGTAATGCACCATCGTCTGTCCATCACTGTATCTGAGTCTACTACACATGGACACAGGAGCCATGAGGACATTTCAAATCATTTTCACAGGCTGTGTTGTCCGGTGCTATTCTCATGACATGACCGACTCACCAGAACTTGACAAATCTTATTCACTGAACAATGGTTAGATCGCCGTACAGTTCGCAGATCGTGAATTGTTTTCGCCATAGTGACTCTTCCTTTGGCCAACCGCTCTTACAGGGCCACAATCCTTCACAGCATTTTCTTCTCGTTCGCGTCTTAGAGGTTTTTGACAGCTGTGGTCAGAATCCATGTCTCAGAGGCGTATGTGTTTACTGGACCATTCGTTTGTACTTGTGGAGAAATAAGCTCAAGCTGTGGACTCTTGTGTGTGTATTTGAACACCGCAAACTGTTTCGTAGATCTTGTTGATGGCTAAAGGCTGTTAGATACGAAGCTTACGGCCGATGGTAGAGAAATGCAACATTGGATCAAGTTTTCTAGAAATAGATTATCGATCAGACTATTTTAGCGTGAAGCTCCTAATCTACTGTGAGCCTAGAGGAGGAGGACTTATTAATTTTAGGAGTCTATACTAGTTTAGACTTGAATTTCGAATATATTTTGGGCCTAACACAATTATACAAATCAAAAGCCTTCAATCAAGATTAGAACAAAAAACACCGTATAAGCTCCCTATTTTCATCAGCACATCTCATGCCATCAATATTGTTACTTGGCCACAAATTTCATTGCAATATTGAACATTGTAAATATTCAGTAAATGATGTTTGGTTTTTTATTCACTTATTTAAATCACAATTTTTTCTTTTCATTTTTGCTCCTTGCAGCATTCGATGATATACTTCTTCCACCACTACGAGCTACCCGTCATCATACAGCAAGCCCAGCTGCAGCAGATCATCATCCAGACGCGAAATGAGCAGGCCCGCGCTCAGCAGGGAACCTTCCAACAGCAACGACCCCAGCAGCAACAACCGCAGCAGCAGCAGCAACAGCAGCGTCCAACCAACGCCGCCCAGCAACAGCAAGCGAACCGTCGCCCATCCCAACGGGCTCACGCACTGGCGACGACCAGTTTGCTGCGCTTGTTGCGGCGCCAAAACGACAACAACAACAACATCGGCGACATACTGAATCGCTTCCCGCGCTACAGTCTGCACACGCTGAACGTGAACCACTTTCACGGGTTAAATGCATCGTTGCGCGACATAGCCCGCAACTCGATCCAGTACCTGCGATCGAACCTGAACGTGGGCATGGCGATGCTGGGTGGAAATGCGGCCGTTAATCTGTACAACAATAACAACAACATGTTCGGCATGCAGCATCGATTCGTGCGGGCAGCCGTAGGGTTGGTGCACAATCGCAATCCAACGCTGCAGGATGCGGCGCCCGTGAATGGGGACGGTGGTGAGCAGGATCACGGTGAGCCACCGATCGATCGTCGCAGCAACTATCAGCGTAATTATGAGGAAAATAATTTCATTTTTCCTGAAGCAGTGCAGCAGCCGACGGAAGCATCCCACAGTCAGCGGGATGTGCCATCCGTTGTTGGGGACGGCTTTGTCCCGGACGCCACGGCGGCGTCCTACCGTTCGGCGTCGATCGACGATGCCCAGCAAAAGACGGCCCCTTCGGTCGGCACCATCGAGCCACTGGTGCAGGACGTCAGTGATGCTCATCGTGTGGTCAGCAAACAGCAGCAGCAGCAGAGTGTGAGTGCTGGGCCCTTGGAAGTGCCAGTCGCTGCCAGCGTCGATCGAGCGCCGACCAGCGACGCCGCTAGTCAACTACCCTCGTCTAGTAGTAATAGTCACGATTCCGCCAGCAGTACAGGGCGGACGGAAACGTTGTTCGACCCGGAGAACACACCTCGGAGACGGCCGCAGCAACAATCTGAACCAGCGCAACCGATCGAATCGTCCCTATAAAGCCTGGTGTGCGTGTAGCCGCCTACGGACGATTTCGATCATGGGCCAACGGCTGTCTCTATGTGTGTGTCTGTGTATGTGATGATGACGATGATGATGTATTTCTGTATTGATGTTTCAGTGTTAGGTTGGATTTTGTGTTTCAGTCTCAATTTTATTTAAATGGGTTTTTAACGCATTCTGAAGAGGAAAACCAAACGAAAGGATTATTTATATACAACAGTTTACACACACTAATCAACCATGCCGTGTTTGTCGGCAGCAAAAATGGATGTGCATGCATGGTTGAGCGGGGACGTCGTGCGATGTCCTGTATCGTGCTTGTGATATGTAAAAGGGCAGGGTGACAGGTGACTACCAGCCAGAACTACTACTCCAGAACGATGGCGTTGCATTAACTGAACAATAAAAAATGACTTTTGAACGCAAACGGAACCGTGCTGGAACCGTACACTAATCAACCACTAGAATGAACCAAGCGAACTGACCCTGAGATACGGTCCGCTTCACTTGCTCTATACGATCACGATCATCTGACGGGGAAAGGACTGCAGGCGTAGTGTGGCAGACGGCGGACCGGAAACGCGAGACAGGCAACAAGGCAACACACGCTACATTACTTGTACATATAGAAGCGATGAATGTTGAAGTTTTTATCATACTAAAGTATATTATTATTTTGTACTCTCAGTTTCGTGGCGCAACGAAAGCGTGCGGCAAATGAAGTGGTGCGTGGGAGGAGAGGCAAGTGCTGTGGGTTATCCTCGCGTGGAATGGGATCATTTTGGGAACGTTTAGGAACGACACAACACACACACACCAGACAGGCGATGATAGCCTACAAGCCGCAATGTAGCCAACGTTAGTGTTAGAGTAGTAGCAACCCCACTGAATGACACGTCTCGGTCTAGAGTGTGTGTCTGTGTGCGTGTGGATGTGTGTTTGAGTCATTTGGTGCATATAGTATGGTTTATCGGGGTTTTTACATTGCCCTGTTTAAATGGTCCTGTTCCCCAACTGCGAAAAAGGATAACGACACAAAATGCCTAAACGAGCTTCATTTCCCCCCCTGGCTTTCAGAGTTGCCCTTTTACAGTGTTGGGTTAAACAATTGCAGGCAAATAAAACAAGCAAGTCAAACAATGGCCCTGCGTGGTGTGTGTGTGCCGCTGTATGCTGAAGAACTTCCGAAAGTGAACAAATATTATAACTTACAGTGATGAATTATTGCAGGTTCAGCTTAAACATCTTTCTTTAGCAAACTCAATAGTCTACACCATGCTTCGTGAATTCAAGTTTTCGTATTTTATATCACCAAATCTACTCGTTTTTCTTGAGTGAACCAATCGCTGCAAGACGGACTCCGACCATAGGCGCAACAGGCTTCTCTATAAGAGATAGAAGGCGACTTCTATACAACAAGAACAAATAATTGGATCCATCAGATCACGAAAAGATATCACTGAGTAACAGATGCAGCACAGCAACTCTTTTGGTTAAAATATCCGGCACAAGTCGGTCATTATAGTTGTCATGGAAGCGATTCTGGATGGACTGATGTGTCGAAATTGAAGTTATTGAAGTTCCCGAGGAACTACACCCGAGAGCTAGTTTGGAAGTTCTCCAGCTAAGGTTCCCATATCGTTATTGTTGGCAACGACAAAGATTTGCTGATAGATCAACAATGATCAATCGATCGTTATACAAAGACGCTATATCACTTCTGCTAAGCTACTATATCTTGATACCGACGCTCTGTCATAATAGCCTTGTAGATACATGTGAACCAGTCCCTTCACAGGAAGAAGCTGTTTAGTGAGAAGCCCATAGTCTGACGGTCATGACGGACATTTAGGAGACCCCGTTTACAATGACGAATTTCAGAGGTATTTTTCAAGAACGCTGTGCGCTATTCATCCAGAATGATTCTTGAATGGTTTGGTCATGAACAGCTAGGAATGGCGATGTTTTATAAGACCTACCGATCATGTTCAAAATCGTTCAAGTGATCGTGTGCGTGATATGGCCGAATGCCTTGACTAGTGAGCCCATGCTATGTAACGCTAAAGCCTCTTTAAAAGCCAAAAGCCATTTCTTCATCATCTTTCAGTGCATTTATCATCCTATAAGACCGCATGTTGGTTATGACCTGTATGTACTTACTTTAGAGAAGTTCCTAAACAGAAAACATTTCGGATAGTACGTTGTGTCATATCTTGATATTTTCGTTCTATCTATAAAATAGTTTATGGCTTCTGAATAGACGCAAAGACGGTATAGCTTCAATGCCATCATAGAGCCCTCATTTAGACTGCCTTTTTTGGATTCGAGCTCTGAAACAGTCAGCCTTATGCTCACATGTCTGCCCTGACAGCAACTTCTCCTGGACTGAGACTAGGTTTAGCAATTACCCAACTTCAATTATACACTTATTTGGAAAACAAAGTTCCTCAAGCTCGAATCGAGCAAACATAAAATCCTTTTCACGTGGGATGTTAATTTGAAACTCTTCATATTTCAATCACTAAGAGTTAAGCTTCGATAAGATTAGTTCTTTAGGAGGAATATTGAAAAGAACGTCTTCTGCGTATCGCTAATTAACCCTTTGAGATTAACTTTTATTTATTTATTTTAATCAATTACAATTTACAAACTTCCCTGTTTTATGGGTCTTCCTTAGTGTCTGTCCATTATAGACCATAATTATTATAATTCTTTCCCAGTATAACGTTCAGATAATTTTGATTAGATTTAGTCAGTATTAATCATATTCATCATATGCTCTATCGTTTGATGAACACGGTCTACATTCGACGGCCTACGATTCCTGAACATTAAATCGTTTTAGGACTAAATAATTCCTGATTGGCCGCGATTTGACTTCAGAATCAGGGGTATGTTCTCGACGAATTTTACATTTTATAATTGCACATCCATCATTGAGCTCGATTTTGCAAAACAGAGTTCAATGTACTGCCATTTTCACCATATATGATCGTCTCATCTAAAAGCTAGATCTCTTTTCTTCAATTTATTCTATTTATGAACATTTTTTCTTGATTGTGATCGTTATATCTTTCTATGGAATTTCTCATTATTATTTTTTTAATTAATTTCAACTTTGTATTTAGTAAAAACATTCTTCTTTAAAACTAACCATATTTTGAAATCTCGACCATCATTTCATGCAAGGCGGTACCGAGCGAAAAGCAAATGATTCCACACAAAATGAGCATAACCCCAAATGGTCGAAAGCAACCGACAAAGCCCTTCTTAACCGAAACCAAGGGAAAGGTCTCAAAGTCCAGCATTGAGTAGATTGACTTGTCAAACGCCAAACGCTGCACAGTACGTCCCTCGGCTTACTTACTACCGATGTTCCGATGCTTTGAACATACTTTCAACATTTACACCGCCCAGCAGGAAGGCAAAAGCGTTGCCAATTTACATCGATTGCTAGAAGGAGCAATCTCAAGGATGCTAAAACATGAAGATGCACCGATAATAGTGGAAATGCCCTTGTGTGGTTGAGAACGAAAGGCAAACAAACAATGCCACTCATGATTGTGTTGTTTCGATGATGGAAAAGTCCCATTTCCGTCGTGTGCTCGCAGCGGTCGCAAATGGGTCGAACGGGTTTTTCCCCTGTTTTTCACTCACCCTTAGTTACAATTTTCCCCCTGGGGAGGGTTTGGCTGAAGCGAATTATAAATACCGTCATGCAGGCTGTGGTAAAGCATCAGTTCTCGAACGGATCGCTACTGCAACGGTTATCCATTTAGTTGGAGGGAATCGGTTTGTATAGATTACAACGAAAAGGTAGGTAATTTATCGTTTGACAGCTTTTCGGACATTTATTCAGTAAACGTTCTTTCGATAGGTTTCTTCTAGGTCTAGTGAGGAACGCCTTGAAGCCGCTTCAAACGAGCCAATTTACCTTCCAATCTTCCAAGGTGAGTAATATATTTAAAAAAATCGCATTTTCCTATTTTTTTACTGCAAAAAATAATTTATAGAAAACCCCGCTTAAACACGTTACTTCTTGTTGGCCTTTCCGTTCTTCCACACAAACCTAGATGAAATCGACCTTCCTGGTGGTGTTGGAGCTGGCGTTTTTCCTTCTGCCCGGCCGGGTTCTGTACGCCCAGAAGGATAACGGTAAGTAATGGTGGAACTTTACCCCAAACCCCCCAATACTGTAAGGTAAAGGTGAGCTACATTAACCAAGAAGCAAGAAAGAAACAGCCAGTATGTTTCCTGATAATGCAAAGTCGCCCTGCCCGAAAGGAAGACCTTGGTGTGGCCTTCAGGGTTCTCGGTGGCTAATGTGGTCGCTGAATTTATGGTTCCTCCACCAATTGGCTTGGTCCTGTTGGATGAGCGAGGAACCCATTTTACAGCACGATTGCTTTATCCTGGTTGGTCGTTTAGTTTGGTTTGTCGACGAGTTGGGTGAGCTGAAGTAGGCGGCGAAAACCTGGTTACTAAGGTGGAGTTTGCTCAGCCAAAGTTGGGTAAGTAGACGAGAATCAAGCATTTTCATTTGAGGTTATCATAGCGGGCGGTGGATGGGGAGTGCAACCGAAGAAAAAGGTACGTGTAGTCGCTTTAATTGCATATTATGAGTTATTTATGTCCAATGAAAATATGATTACTGGCAGAAAACGGGTGCAAACTTTACATGAAGGGCCAACTAGTTAGCAGCGCCTGTTCTCTATTTTTTCTGTCTACTTATACCTGCATGAGGTTTGGTAATATGTGTGCTTTTAAACTGTTCATCAATGTCTACTGTGATTGCTGTCGTTGGGTGGGAAGACCACAGGCTGTGCGCAGTACTTCTTAAAGCTTTGCCTAATTAGTTTAACCGTACTATTTCGAATTCGTACTAATTCCACACCTGCGACCAGGTATCGACGAAAGCACCGCTCGAGTGTATGTGCCGTCCCTGCACCGGCATTGAGGATGCGAACGTGATCCCCCAGGAGCTGACATCGTTCGCCGACGAGGGCACACTGACTGGCTACTTCCAGAAATCCCACTACAAATCTGTGGAATAATTCCATCTGGAAAAGTGCTCGCTTCTGAATCTGTTTGTTTAAAAAAGATTCATGGATGATGAAAGATTAACTCCGTTAGGACGTTGTGTGGCGTTGGGTAGCTGTATTGGGGTGAGGGAGTCCCGAGAGAGGAAGTAACTGTGTTCAATCGTGTTAGTCAGCTTAGTTTTGTTAGTAGATAAGATCGACGTTAAAAGGGAACGAATTTTGTGGCTCAAAAACTAAATAGAAGAGAACAAGAGAGAGGGTAGCTTACGATGTTAAGGAGTAATGTCATCGGTGTTTTAACAAGCTGTATCAATAAAGCTGAGATCGTAGAATTAATGAGGAAAATGTTCGTTACGAACCTTTATGACCACCATCCCAGGCATTATACCTCCGAAGATCACTTTTATACTCCAGTGGATACTTCCGATGATTGACCACGAGTGGATTACCATCTCAGGTGAGTGGAAAATTATTTATTAGTTATTTTAAATTATTTATTAGAGCGTACTGTAAGGAAACCCTGATGAGGCTGGTTGATATTAGAAGAAAATGATTGATATTGTCTTCATTCAAAGTCATGGTTTCAAATCCCATCCGGACCGTCCTCCTGTAGTCAGGACTATCTTTCAAACTATATAGTACCATTAAGTCCAATAAGCAGACATGGCAGGCATGCCCTAATAAGTCGTTAGGCCAAGAAGAGGGAGATAGTGACTAGAGAGCCCTAATCAATGGAACAAGGCTCCGTCCTATAAGCTTGATCTCCCACAAAAGAGCTATTTTGATGGACTTTCTTCCAAATTCCTTAATTTGACAGATGACACAAGCGTTATCAGGAGGCCATGTTAGGCAACCGATAGGTATAATGCTCTTATTCTTCTTTGGCACTAAAAACTTCGATGTTTTCTGTGACTTGATTTTATCCGTAGCAAGGTAGTCAAGCCCTGCGTCAGGGGGAGGCGATCTTGGATAGGATATGAACCCCGATCCAGTCGTGTGAAGATCGGCGCCATTATCGCTTCTGCCTCAGGACCGCCGTAAATACCCTATCGTTATCTTACACCTGTGGTTGATATGGTAAAGAATATATTCTCAGTTGGGGATTTTCTAGTGGAAATAGGATTCTTCTACCTAGGCACAACGTTTGTAGGTAGCAACCTAAGATTTGCTGCTGAGAAGTTAAACATTCAATGGGCTCTGGATAAACTAGTCTGAAGAAAGTATGAGAACACTGAGAAGATGAGTACTCTCCATACATAAGTGCTGTGCAATACTCGCAGAGGACGTTAATTTCATCGCCTGGTTCATGAAACGATCTTTGGAAGTATAGACGAGAACACATCTATCCGTTTGACGAGACTCTTTATAGCTTATCCAAATCTGGAGAGATACGATGATAGAAGCACGTGGTGAAGACCAGTCGATAGATCTTCTAGAGTTGTTATTTTTGGGAGATTCGGTGCAAACCCATGGATGCGGGGGCTTCACAATTTATACTTAATAATATAAAATAGTACGTCGTATGCTAACGCATCTTACTTTTTTCCGTTAAGGATATCACTGAGAGTTGTACTGAGCTAATAGCATGAATTACGCACATAGCTACTGAGGACTCTTCAAAGCATGAAGCAATATTCCTTATTCACAACAATATCTTAAGAATGAGGCGTTTTTATTTTCGTTTATTAATATAGGTTTTGGATCCTTGGGACTTCATTCGCCTCTATGAATAAGCTGATAAGCTTCCTCAATCATCGGATAACGAGTGACTATAAGTTAAAGGTATTAGGAATAGGCAACGGCATTATCAAAGCTTCCGCTCGATCACCGCATATTGCCGTGGATTTGCCGGAGCTATGTAACTATACGCTTAATCGCATCCAAATGGAACGATAAAAAGATAACAAAATGTTGTACAGTTTGTTAATCGCTTTCTCAAAAACAGATTCTTAAAATTTAAACTTTTCTGTTGGTATTCACATACTTGTGCTTAGTTTGTTCTATTCTAATATTTTGTCATGATATAAATTAAATAAATTGTAAAACTGATACCGAAATTAATTGATATTTGGTTCACCTCGTTAAAATATAATGACACTAACTAATGATAATGGGCAAACGATTTTTAATGATATATTAATTGTAGTTCAGCGTTAAAAACTCAATTTTTTAATCATATCAACACATGACGATGTTTCTAGCGCTGACACTTTAAAACAAGTTCCGAAAGCCATTTTTCAACCAAATATAGGCCAGCGAACCGTTGCGGCGCACAAGTAGAAGTAATTAAATGAGAAGTTTTTTTTATTATTTCTATCAAGCAACTTTTGTCCAGAGTGGTTTATTAACAGTTTAACAAAAAATCATTTGCAGTTTATTTACAACACCATCATGTCATTAACTTGAGCAATATTTAAAATGATTGGCATTTGCTATTTTCCTGCCAATTATACTTGCCTTTTCAACTGCCTGCTACTAGGTGATATGGGGAACTGTTTCTTTGTTCTTTACGGTGTTTAAAAGTAGCGTTTGAACCATTTTTATTTTTTATATTTATGTGAAAATTGTTTTACAAGTATGAGGCATCAATTATATCTGTAAGACAACAGACCTAGAGGAAAAAATGTAGTGTTCGCGGTACTAACTGCCGTAGAAATGACAATCAATAGCAGCTCCAGCACCTCATCAGCACAATCATCTTGCACAAATCAAATCGATACAAAATGTTGAACGCGCTTCCTGCCGCCCTTAATGGGATTTGAACACTAAAAAAGCAAAGGGAAACAAATCTTTGATCGTTACCACACGCTAATGAACGCCGGTGAAGGTGGACATTTGCCGTGGAGAACACTCACACACACACACACACACACATTTCCCATAACAGCCTGTCATTAGAGAAAAACATGGGTGCGCGCGCGAACATCCACTTAACGCTTAGCTGAAATCAATAATCGATAAAAATAACTATCCACACACTACATCACACCGCGAATGAGCACTTTATCGGTCGCGATACACACACACACACACACACACACACACACACACACACACACACTGCAATCAATCAACAACCCTGTCCAGCGGGTGGGGCGGGGGGGGGGAACTCGCCGAGGAAAATCCGACAACGACCCTCCGTTTAGCATAACAACAGCGGCAATACCCCCTTATCGTGATAAGCCGCTCAATAATGGTCACAACACCACAACAATCTCACTGATAACAACAACCCGGACCGGACGGACTCGACCATGTTTGGAAAAAGGGGTGAAATTCGGCACTTTTTCCCCTCCTTTTTTTTTTTGGATCTCTTTCCGGGCTGCTTTTGTTTCGCTTTTATGTTGAGTCATTGTCACTTTGTTTGTTTGCTCCTTTCTTTGGATTGAACACTGGCATTTCCGTTGATTTGCTCGATGCTTTCGATGAACAACACTAGTCAACTACGTGTATTCTCAAGCAATAACAACATAAACAGTGTGTTAGTAACCCAAGAATACGCGTGGCCAACCAAGTTTTGCGATGAGAATGTTGTGCAACTGTGTAGTTGCTGTGTAAGTTTCCACTTTTTCTGCACGATCACGATCACTTCACACGGGGCACGATCACGGCGATTTCACTAAACTCTTACCACTGCTAGATGATGGTGTTTATTTGCACTTTTCACACATTTCCACAGTGCTATAGATTTGCTTCATGTTTAAACCCCATTGAATCTTCTGAGTGGAAAATATATCACAACCTACGTTATTTGATTCCCAACTACCTCAATTCTCTATAAAAAGGTGGACAGTTAGTATAATTAAAATGTAATATCGGTTGACTAAAAGAAAGAAATGTGATTGGAGAGTACTAAATCTACTGTTAAGGATCAAATATTATCGCCAGACTTCAAGCGCCGTTTAGATAATTACCATGGTCATGAGTCTCTTGCAATTGAATTTCCGCAGTTTTTCAGCTTCTTCTGAGCCTTTGGTATAAGTTGAGTATCTTATTTAAATTAACAAATCAATGCATAAGTTCTCTCGAAAGAAGCTTGCCCGAAATAGTCTTATTGGTCACCGCTGAGGTCTGTTGAGAGGACTTTCAAAGATATTTTTCACGAGCTGTATCGAACGCTCAGCATTACTGATTGTTGTATGGATGATTTCAACACTCAGGCATGAATAATGTTCCTTTTCTCCCAGATATACTTTACGGTCTAGGCATTATGTTCAGACTTCTCGATTCCGAGTATTAGTACCAAAAATTCACCACAAAATAATTCTCTTAATTTGTCTCAAAATGTATGCTGCTATAGAAAGGGAGCCTGCAATAATGTTTGGGTTATCTGAAATATGGCCTCTACATGATTATTAAGCCCCTCACTAGAAGTGGGATAATGTAGTCAAACTGTAAGCAGTTGTAAATGATCATCAGAAATTTCCTCCTTATTTCAAACTTGTGTGTTTCATAACAATACTCATATAGTGAACAAAACGTTAACTACAGTACTTCGTCTGGTTATATTTAGGCTCCAAATTAAAATTATAACTCATAAGACAATGGATAGGGTTAGGAGGATTGCTAAGACACAGGTCCATCGGATGTCAAATAATTATAATTATTCGGTTTCAAAGTTTGTTTTTATATCCATATTTGTTCATCCATATTTAACAATAAATGTTCTTGTATGCCTTTAATCCAAGGACATTAAATGTAAGGCATTTAAGAAATTAAAATTTGACTCAAAGAAAACACACGAAGACGAAGAAAATTGAGCTAACATAAACATTTATAACAAAAGTTTGTAATTGCTTCTTTATATAATTAGGTAAACATCATGACATAAAGCTGGAAATCCTGTGTCTATTTAGCTAGCAGAAGTCAACAGCAAATCTTACGAAAAACTACGAGGGCTACCTTTAACACGAAACACGGTCAATCAAATCATCTTTAAATAGAATAAATTTAACCAGCGAAAATAACAAAACCGAAAGGATATTAGTTCGTTTCAGGCAATTTAATTAATTCTTCAAAAGGGAATTTTGTTGCAATCTCCGTATGATCAGCTTCAACAAGTGTCCTTAATGAAAAAAAAAAATAATTGACTCAAACTATTTAAGAAAGATAGCAAATATACTTATCTAGTTCCTATACGAGACACTAACCTTGTACACTTCAAAACGCCAATCTACTAATAAAGTTGTTAAAAGAAACAGATGCACAAGGAATTCAACGGAAGGGAAAACCCCATCACAACGCCTACCCTGTGGACGAATGTTTTAAACACTATTATTATCCTTTACGCAAACCTTAAACACACGCCAATAATCACGTCCCCAAATCGGATTCCCCCCTTTCACCCCCCCTAACTCCACAAGCGAACGCACCGAAAAATCAACAGCAAAAAAACACAACAAAAAAAAGGTAGTAAAACCATCAACAACTTCCGATCACCGCAAACGCAACGGTTCCGTGGGCGCGAATATCGCGAATCGACGTGCCGGGGGAGTGGGGAGTAAAGGAAAACTTTATCCATCCAATTTTTCACTCACTTCACTCAGTTTCCGGTTCCGGATCGAACCACCAGAGCTACCCCCCTTCCCCCCCGCTTTTCCGACGAATAACGAGTTAATTAATTTTCTTTTACCCACTGACTCGACACACACACATCCCGTTCGTTGAGCTGTAAAAGAGAACTAGAGAAAGAGAGAGAGAAAGAGAGAGAGAGAGAGAGAGAGAGAAAACAGAAATTGGGTATGAAAAAAACAGGAAAACACACACACACACTTAATACCGAGAAGCCAAATCTGTGGTGGAAATGTAGGTAGTTCGGAATCGGAAAAACGTGGGAAAAGGAAAGAACTAAAGTTTCCACCAAGTATGGGAAGCTTCGGACGCAGAAGGAAAACTTTTCCCTTTTTTTCCCGCCCTCTCTGGAACTTACTCACACCTTCCAGTGTCTGGTGGGTTTTGGGCGAGCGGTGGGGGGTGGGGGGATGAAATTTTGGGGCCATCCACCCAGTTTGCCGGAACGGGCAGCAAACCGATTTCGACACCGAAGAAAACGGCCTGTGCCCGGCCGATGAAGCCCAACCGTTTGACGTGAGGTTTGCCGGACTAATAACAAGCATGACGGCACGTGGAAGAAAATAAAAACAGTCCACCCATCGGGTGTTATTGAGGAGGGTGGTTTACAAGGGCGAGAGTGAGAGAGAGAGAGAGAGAGAGAGAGAGGCGAAGGAACACAAAACTTATTATATTAATTTAATAGAGGCAATTAAACACACCATAATGGGCTTTTGTTGTAGCGGAAACGGGAGCGTTGGGGGGAACAGGAGCTGGGGAAACTGGGTGCGGTCCAACCGTCCGGAAGTTGGCCGGATAGACCGACCGGGGTTCGGTTAAAAACGTTTGGGTTTGGTAGTGCGACCGTCCAGGCGTTGTAAAAAGGGATAAAATTAATTTATTATAAGCCGGTCCTCCGTTTTTCCCTACCCCCGCCGGACCATCGTCCGGTCCGTCGTCGTGTCCGGGGTGTTTTAAGGTTCCTCCTTTTTTTCTTCTTCTTCTTCCTCTCCCTCCTCTTCCGTTGTCGTTGTCTTAACTCGCTCGTTATGCTTTCCTTGCGGTCGGCAATCAGGACGCGACACCAGAGTGACTTCGTTTCAGGTAGCAGCCAGCGAGCAGAAACCGATCGTTAGACTGTCTCGTAGAACCGGGAGCGCCATAAAAACCGTCCCGTTTTTTATCCCGGTGGTTCGCCACGCGTTAATAATAACATTGGCCAAAGCGGCAATGAACGTTAACTGCGCGTTCCTCTGGACGGTTGGCAAATGGTCCGTGGACGTCATTTTGCAGGCTGCACCTACCTGGAACCGGTGGTGAACATATGTGTTGGACGGTGCAGGAGATGCATGTGTGACGGTAAGGATTAGATTGCCAAGATCCGGTCTTGGTCTTGGTACCAAGATTTTTCCCACCACGAGTTTGTTTTGGGTTGGGGACTCAAATCGAAAAAATGTTACCCGCAAGAGTCCCACCAGTCCACAAGTTGGTGGTGACATCTTCAGAATTTCTCCTGGCGAGAAGACGATTCCGCCGGCACCGTCTGGCGTGGAACCGGATATCAGTTTAAATAAATTATAATTAACCTCAACGGTCCGGAAGGAACCGCCAGCGCCCAGCGAAACTCTCAACCAATCGGTGGTTCGGTGATCCCACCCAGAAAACACCCCCGGAAGGAAAGGCGGACGCAAAAGGTCGTAAAAAGTATCAGTTGATTCCCGGGCCATCTCCGAACACAGCTAATAAATGAGAAAATATTAATCTCAGCTGAATGCCGGAGACGGTGCGAAGATGCTCTCGGTCGGGCTGGGCGTTTTCCTCTTCCTTGAAGAATTGGGGGCGAGACACTGAGGACGGTTGGAGGCACGGGGAAATGAATAGCGATCGTATTACTAGCCACAGTCCGCCGTCGTGTTAGCCCACCAGGGAACACGGCATCACGGGCGCACTGAGCACACTCGGACTGGCTGTCTGCCGTGGCACAGTCATCGAATCGAGAGCCCGATTGCCCCGTTGGAATTGCAACTTGAAATCTCACACCGTACGACGACCCACCGAACACACCACGCACGGAACCCGACCGAGTCTCGCGGGTGAAACCGAAGAAAGTTATGACTTAATTTGGAACATGACACTATTGCTACCAGCCAGCCCCCCTTTAGCATGCCTTCAGAGGGAGTACGGGGATGCTGGCGAACGGGCGGATGGATACATTTTCAATGAACCCATCCCCGCCGAGCTGGTTAAAGGTTGCTCTACTCCGATCCCGAAGGATGTCGATAACTTTTTGAAGCGGGTTGTAGCGCGTTTTCTGCTCGCGCTGAAAATCGTGCTTTAATAGGGAAGCATAATTCAACCGGAGCGTACCGGTTAATGAGGTATGTTTAACTAGATCCGTCGTAGTGTGTAACAGGTCGTCAAATAAGGGTAGATTGAACTTTAGAATGCTTGAGAGATAGCGAAATAGTCTAAAGTTTTTAACTATATATTGTAATAGTTAAAAAAATTGTCAAATATTTTTTTAAATACTTGTATAACTAGATCCACTCTAGCATGCCCACTTAGGCTATGCTCTGTGATGCATCGAACAAAACATGTTCGATAGGGTGCTCTGACAACTATCTGCTGTTTTAAGGAAATGTTACTCATACTGTCAAATCTCCACGCAGTTTTTCTGTGCAAATAGTCCTTAAACGCTGTAACAAATACGCTTGAAACTCGGAAAATTATTATTACTGAGCTAACAGAAAGCAAACAATCGACGCTAGCAATTCTTGCTACTTTTTTGAAGACTTGTTGGTCAAGATATACATCGCATAAGTTCGATATCTAATCTGAAGAACAAAAACAAATTGATTTATCTGATGTTTTGTTCGAGGGTGTCCGACAGACCACTTCCAAAAACCACTGTGGGGTTGATCATGTTCGATGTTCTTTAAGATGCCTGACAGAGCATAGCTCAATGGCTACAATTTTGAACATTAGCCCTTGCCCATGAAGTGTGATTATTCTCATTGTAATTAACCTGGTGATGACCATTTCCGAGTTATTTAAATGATGGAAACAAGTGATATTTTTCTATTTCTATAAGCATTCCAGTTTAGTACAAATAAGGTATATTTCAAGATAACTTTTGATAGTTACATGGCAAGTTCAGACATCGAATGCCGATCCCTTATCTGTACGAAGGACTTACTATTGAATCACGTGAAACAGATTTGGCAGACCATGCCCTGTATAGGTTATAGTTGCTAGGAAAGACAGAAAAGAAGAATAATTGGTTAAACAAATGCGATATATAGACTATTGAACAAATTTTCATAGAGTAGAAAGCTACAGCAAAGAAAAATCGGTAGGTATCTTGTAGCTCACTGAATAGTCCTTGAGAAAATAAATTAAAACACATCTCAAAATACATGTATTTGCTATAAATGAGGCGATATGCTTGAGTAATGTAATGCTGAATCTTGTTTTGTATTAAAATTGGCATCCTGAGCTGAGACAGGCCAATCAAGTTTGAATATAATCAAACCTTTCGAATCAGCGTAGTCAAACTAGCCTATCGAGCTATAGAAGAGGAATGCTGGTGAAATTACTCTACTGAGGTTGATTTGAGAGCCATGCAGACATGATAAACTCTGAATTGAACTGTAATACTTTTGCCGATTTCAGACAATTTATTGAGTTCCGCTGGAAGAACGAGTACTACTGATTTTGCATTTTGGCAAAAAATTCTTCATTTTGCTCTTCTGTTGAACGATAAAATTTGTACTGCTATTTTAAGAAGAATTTCTTCATAATTAAGAATATTGTAACTCTCTTATTAGAAGTACAGTAGCTTATCATATGTTTACCACACAACTAATGGAGTAGACAACTACCGAACGACGAATCAGTGGATGATTCTCGCCTCGAAGACCTCGTGGGTCGCTTATAATACATTGATTTCTTTTTAACATTTCCCACACATTCTGCTACTGTAAAATGGAATCCAATTTTAGGTACAAAAGAATTTTTCAATGAAATAATAGGGCCCTTTACACATCAAAATATATTGTTACAATAGTAGTATTATGAAGATTGTCTGTCAAACAAATAGACTAAATCAAGAGCTTGGCATTGTTGTGCCTCATAAGTAGAAGTTTTAGTTATATTATTAAAATTCCAAGTACTCGTTAAAGTACTCAAACCGTTCGAATATAATGTTTCAACTTGTTAAACACTTGTACTGCAACAAAAAAAGGCACCCGAAAACCTTCCCTTGCCCATTTCAATTAGTAAAAAACTGCAAAATTCTCCATAACAAACTGCAAACCCGCTGGCAACGGTGCAATTCATTGCCTCCAAAACATGCACGACTCGGCCACGTACAACCGGAACCGAATCGAGCAGGAATCGGCCAAACACAGTTAACTCAATTATTAGGGCTTCCACAGCAGCCGGACGGAAAAAGCTCACCGGAGGACCACCAGGAGCTTGCAAATGATGCTCTCCAATTGATGGAAGAAGCCCAACTCTCGGAACAGTGAGAGTGCATTAAATTAATTCATATGACTAGCCGCATCAATAAACTGGCGTGCATAAATCAACTTCGCATCAGCAACGAGCGGCCCGGTACGGCTGCAGCTGACCATTTTCATAAACACCCCTTACCGAACTCTCCAGCCGGCAGCTGCAGTCGAGTGCAGTGTGCTAATTTAATATTAAATCGAATGGCAAACGGCATATCGCCCGGATCGGGTTGGGGGTTTCTTCCCCCTCTGCTCTGAATGAGGTTTGAATTTTAAAACCACCGTGTTACCTGCCTACACACGAATCATTCTCTCTCAGGCCTGCCAATGTCCGGCAAGGCAAGGCAAAAGGATTCCATCGGGCGCCGCATCGTACTGAGGCCGACGACGTGACTTACATTCTGTTTGGCTAATTAATCTCTACTCGAGCCGCTGCTGGTCAGCTGCAGGAGGCCTCGAAGCCTAAGAAGAAAATGGGGCCTTAGCTGTGATGTGCCAACCTGAAGCTAATGAGTTTCGCAATTTGTGGCGCAACCTGCTGGCACCGATAGAAGAAGAAACAATTTTTTGCAGCACAATCGGTTGCTTTACCGTGGTTTTAAAGGTGAAGCAAAAAACGTTAAGGACTCTTCGGTAAGGAATACAGATAATGTGGAACTAAATCTAAATTAAGAATAAATTTGCTCACTTTTTCTTTCGCTTGAGCCGAGTTCTATCTGTTTAAACAATTATTTAACGATAATTGTTCGCTCTTGAGTGATGTTCCATTCCTTAGGGCGATAAATTGAGACATTTGTTATAATGCATGATCAATCACGAATTTTAAAACACCGGCGTCCGGAAACATTCTCAACCTGGCTCTGCTGGCTGCCCCCAAGAGCTCGATCGGGGCGACAAGACTCACCCGGCTCCTATCTTCAAACGGCATCGAAACGATGGTAACCGATGGTACGGTTGTTCGGGCTGTACAGAAGGCACAGAATCAGACGAAGGTAATTATAATTTGCATGCAAATTAACATAATTTCCTCCGGTGAACGGTTATGAGTTCGTCTGTGTGGCCCGTTCTTGTGTGTGAAGAGAAAAACCTTTCGCAACTTTCCACGGTGCGAGCATCCTTTGAACGAGAGCGAGGGCGAACGGAATGGATGAAAGACAGCAACACCCGCTGCCGGTGTGTCTGGTGTCTGAAGGGTTGGGAAAATTTTGCCTTCGCCAGCAAAAAGTGGGAAAAGCGTAGTTCTCCCCCCACCGGTAAGTATGCCACCAAAACAGCTCTCAACTCAGAATCGCTCGAAACGAGCGACCTGTTGCGCTGCAACTTTTGCCACTGTGCTACACACACACACACTTTGCGGTAATGTTTCGGAACAGCCAATTCTGGGGGGGATGGGAAGAGAATGACATAAAAAGGAACGATCGTATAATGCAAATGTCAGCCCCTGGCGGGTGGAGGAAGGAAAGTAAAAAAAAACTCCGACGAGGTTTTCCCCGACCGGGAAAAGAGAGAGAGAGAGAGGCAGAGCTTTTTGAAGCCGAAATTATAGCAGATTGGAGGACGTTAGGTGTTTGAGTTGAATGAGTGAATCCTTGTGCTCGTGGTTAAATGCTACTTAACTATTGACTGAAAGCTGCTTAGAATTATAGTTACTTTTGTTCGAGGTCTATGTCTGAACTAGCAGTAGACTTTTCTAATAAATTTTGTGTATGGCTCTCTCTCTCTCTCTGTGCAACCTATACGATACTGGGGGCTCAGCAGAAGTAAGGGTCTTACATACATTTAACTTTAGAGAGTAATGTTAGATTTTTTTACTCCTAATCTGCGTTTTAATGTTCATCAGGTTAATAATTTAAACACCATGCTACATAATCACAGCAGTAATAACCGTAAACAAGCTCAAATACTGGTATTGACACCAACATAGACCCTTAAATGCTGAGGATGTCTGCTGCTTCTGGAAACTTTTTCAAGTGCTATTTCCAGACATCCAGACATTTCCTTTCCAGACATCGCATCTCAGGTCTTTGCCTGCCATTTCTGGCTTTCCCCGGCTCGAGGTTACTCGCAACTGGATAGTCAGTCCCTGCGTACAGCGAGCCGGTCTGGGCGAGATTTGTTCTCCGGTGCTTTGTCGTGTGAAGACTTGCACTGCTATCACCTTGGTGGCACCGGACTGCCATTTAGACTGTACTGAGTTCGAGAGTCATCCGCTCAATATGTGTGAAAGGCCTATTAAAAGGAGCGAATCAGGCTCGGTAGAATCCAGTAGGCTGGTCACACCATGAGAATGATATCAGACAACCCATGCTGCAGTCCTTTTATGCTCTCTTAAGGGGAATTAAATTGAAATTAAGATTTGCCCGTTGATGTGTCCGACAGAAAAGCCAGGTTCCTGTACCGGTTGATGATGGTATTTGACCGTGAACAGTATAGAAGAGTACTGCAGTAAGTCAAAACTGGCCAGGTAGATGCAGGATAAGATGCCGGATCAGTAAGTAAGCAAATGGCAGTAAGTGGCAATGCGGTCGTTCAATTCGATTACAAATATTCAAAATGTTTATTGTTTTCTGTTTTTGATTTAAAACATTCAACTCGATCTTTGCTTATTTTGTATACTAATTCTTGTTTAAAAATCTCGTATATGTTTTATATAAAAAAAATAGCAAAAATTTAAAAATGAGGGCCAAGTCAAACCAGAATTATCTAATAATTTGCTGTAAAAAACGCTAGTTTACCCAATGAAAATAGTTTGAATTAAACATAAAAATGTTTATAACATTTTTTGACTCATGTTCTTCTTCTTCTTTGGCCTAACGAGTTCGAGAGCTTATTAGACTTTATGATAAGTTACGCGCAAGGGTGTTGACTGCCAACCGGTCTGAGGAAACTTCTCCACTCAAAATACCTGTCGCAGCGGGTGAAGCTGGGCATGTAGAGAACATTTATAGTCCCAGTACTCACATACGCCTCTGAGACATGGACTCTGTCCAAAACTGACGAAGCCCTCTTAGCCGCGTTCGAAAAGAAGATGCTCAGAAGGATTTTAGGCCCCGTATGTATGGAAGGACAATGAAGAAGATCTACGAGCTGTACGGTGGTCTCACCATCGTGCAGCGAATTAGACTCGCCCGGCTCCGGTGGGCTGGTCACGTCATGAGAATGACACCGGACGACCTAGCCCGTAAAGTCCTTTTAGGCCGTCCAATCGGACAGAGGAGGCGTGGTAGGCCCAAATTGAGATGGAGACGACGGCGCTACACCGTGAGCGGTATTGAGGATTGTTGCAGCAGCCCAAGACCGCGAAGCGGCTGTAGCATCTGATAAGTAAGTAAGTAAGACTTCATGATACCACGTTGTTGCATCAGTCAATCCTCACTGCGGGAGAACAGAATGGCATTTGAACCCCAGTCCTCCTGTATGAAAACCGCTGCCCCCTGGCTGGCCCATGTCTCATGTTACGATACCCAAATGTGTGGCAATCTGATATCAAATCTAGCGATTTTTTTTTTTAATTTGCATGCATTTTGCTTCTTGAAATTACGGATTTTTGTTTTACCATATTCATTAAATGCATTAACATTTCCCACTGCATGCTTGAAATGAAAGATTGCTTACGTTGCCCTTATTGTATTGGACAGTGTTTTATGATTATAAATTATGATACGTTTGTTTAATCGAAAACTTGCCAAAACCTCACACGATATAAGTGAAGAAGAGTCTTGTTGCTATCTTGTCTGTAAAACTATTTTCACGAATAGTTGTCTCATTCATATTGTTTTATTTCTTTTTAATCTATCGCTAGGTTGTATTGGACAGTGTTTTGTTTTTAGAACCTACGATTTTTATATTTCAATATTTTATTTTATTATACTAACACGTTAAAGAAAGTAATAGCAAAAAAGCTCATCCTGTCGGGTCCAACAACTCCAACGTACAAATCATCATCACTCAAAACCACCAAACGTCCTTCTACACCGTGTTTGCTGGTGTTTTTTTCTTTTCCAGCCCATTAATACACTCAAAACACATTCGCACACACCTTGCGCGTCAAAACTCATTACTTTGAAATTGGTGTCAAGTTTGTTCCTAAAAGGAGGCAAAACAAAAAACAAAGCCCACAGTGAGAGTGAAAACAAAATAATCAAAACCCAAATGAAAGGTCGTTCATGATCGGGCGGAAAGCCACAAAACAAAACAAAAACACAACGACGATAGGCAGGGGATACTTATAGCTCGGGTTGGGAAAAACTCCCCAAAAAAAAAACCCCTCACGGGAAAGAGTGGAAACGTTGATGATATTGTTGTTGATAAATAAAGAAAACCCGTGACCGTGTGCCGAGCAATAGGCCAACATGAGTTCGGTGTGTGGGCCATGAAAATGCCTTTTCCTCCAAAAAGAAAAAAAAAAACACAGCCCAGATTCCTTTCGCCATTCGGGGCAATTTGAAACAGTTTTTTCCCCCTTTCAACCTCACTGTTTCCGACTCGAGAAGAAAATATATATATTTTCTCAGCGTTCCTTTACCACCACCGTGTGTCTTGGAACCATTTCCCGCGGTCGAAGTATTATTTTGAAGCCATCATCAATTGAAAAGAATGGCGTGCGCAAGATCCCCCGGCGTGAGCAAGCGGGCGAACGAACGAGAGCTCAGGGAAGAAAATTGAAGTGTACAAATAATACGGCAAGCTGTTTACGGAGCTACTTTACCGATTCGGAAGGGATTCAGCTGAAGGCTGGCCGGGAAGAGAGAGCGAGAGAACGGGCGTGAAAAGCTGTCAAATGTTCATCCCACCACAGACAAAGCCGACGTCGTCTCTTGATGTTGCTTCTTCTCCCGCCTTCATTCGCCATTCATATCGCTTACAGGTTCTGTATGGTTGAGCCGTACCTTAGGAATCGAGAACAGAGAGCAAAGGCGTAAGTCGGCAAAATTCGTACCGGAAGTTGGTGCTTTTCGGTACATTGTCTGGCTTACGGTTTACTGCCATTAGGGGTTGGGGTGGTACATTTTGCCAGGAAAATGTAACCCCAAGAAGCCACGCCAAATTGGGATGGAAATGTTTGCAAGGCTTCCCGGGCGCAGAAAATATGGGTGTGCGTCTGCTTGGGTTGAAGACTTTGCGAGAGCTCGATCAAACAGGGAAGGTTTTAGAAGTAATAAGTCCGACAGGAAAGAACAACCGTTTTGGGGAAGCTAGATACCTTCTCATGGCAAAAGTTGTTCAATATAAGTGAAATAAGTTAAAAACTAAAGGTAAAGGAGTTTATAAATATGATAAAGCTACTCGAACCCCTTAAAAATAATTAAGAGAAAACAAGTGAACTAATTGATAAAGAGGGAGATAAATGACTCAACTCCTTGAAAGGAAAACAAACAAACAAAACAACAAAAATAAAAGAAGAAAAGAGCCATAAAAAGTTGAAACCCAAAAAAACGCAACAGTAAATAGAAGAGAAGAAAGAGATAAAGCAAACCAACCACCCAACACACAGACACAAATAAAAACATGAAAAGAAAGTTAAATAAAAGAATAACAGAGCAGTGCTGTGATGAAGAAAGGAAAACTGAATAGGAGACAACAACAACAGCAAGCAACACACACACACACACAACCACAGAGAGAGAACAGGAACATGGTTTGTTCATTTGTGACGTTATTGTGGTGAAGTTTCCGTCTGTGGTTATTGTGGTGTTGGGGCGTGTTGGGACAAGTGGTGGAAAATTCGTGGAAATGGCATTCTCTCTTTCTCTCTCTCTCTCCCTCCCATTCTTCCTTTCTTTCTCCTTTCGCGAGTTTTCGATGCGGTTTTTCATTTCATTTCAAGCAATTTGAAGCACTCCACGTGCGTCCAGACCGGCCGTCCTGCCCTCTTTCTTCTGCGCTGACCCTCTCTTCTTTCCCCCAATTGTATTCTTGCCCACGACAGCGACGGTTGTGATGGCTCTTTGATGTCTCGTGCCGGCACAAAACGTCGCGCACGTTCGCGAAGGCTTCCCGTAGGCTTCTCGCTTTGTGTAAAAGGAATCCTTGCTTTGCCAACGCGAACCCGCGAGTCCTTTTTTGTGCCGCTTCTTACCTGATTTTCACGGCATCTCAGTTCTTGATGGGGTTTTTTTTCGTTTCGTGCATTTCATCTCTTCGGTCACTCGTTGAACACGAGCCGCGTGAGAAGTGAGGCTTCCTTTTGACTGTTGAGAAGCTTTTCGTCACCCTGGGACGTGGTAGGCGTAAAGAACTCGAATTTGCGTTTGGGTGAGAGTCGAACATCAAAATGGACGGAAGCCTTGCCAGTTTGCGGGTGGTGCTAATTGTTTGGAAACTTGTTGTTGTTGTTGCTGTTGCCAGCGGTCAGCGGTTTTCGGCAACGGTAATCAAAAGTGACGAGAGACCACAAACAAACAACTTGGCGTTGACGAGCCTTTTTTTTTGTTTATTTGGTGGGTAGGATGTGACGAGGCGTCAAAAAAGGGGTTTTCTTTGGAGCTTTTGTGGTTTTCGTAAGTCATGTTTCTTTCTTTGGTGCTACTTTGAGCAAGGGTCTTGTGAGAGAAAGTTTGGCTTCCTTGATTTCTTGATTTGACTACTCGTAGCTGGATAGTCAGTCGTTTATACAGCCAGGCTAATAAGTTTGAATGACAAAGATTTGAAAATTGTGCACCATAAATTTGTAGACAAAAAATGGGTTTTCTCTCTTCTAGCAGTTCTTGCCTATTAACCAAGTTCCTGTACTTATTGCAATTAAATATACAGTTCCTGTCAAAAGTATAAGATAAATCGTTATTTGGGGAATAGCTTAAATTAAACCCAAATAATTTTGTTGCAAAGTACCACGCACATATATTAGCGGACAATATTATAAGACCCCTTTTATATCCTATTGCAAAGCACCTGCTTTCAACACTACAACTGAATATAATCATACCAATATTATGCAAAATTATTTTTAACATATTAATTTTCTAAGTAAATTTTTTTTTGTTCAAAAGTTGATCAATAATTTAGTAAGAAGTAAATAAACATGAATAAGGTTAAAAAAATCGATTTAAAAAATTATAAACTTTTTAATTAAAGCACTGGACTTCTCTACAGATGAAAAATTTAAAGAGGAGATGCTCCAAGCTTTTAATAAAATTAGCATAAATTAAACCTCAATTTAGTTTGCCTAACCAAAATCTTTCCAAATACCAAATATCTACAATAAATGTCAGCCACATTTTTAACAGAATAAAAAAAAAAGATTTTACTCCAACTATTTTATACAAAGAAATAAAAACTCGATTCGTTTAATTACCGGATTTTTCAGTTTCTAAGGCAATTGCATCCATTTTTATGGCAAGCTTCTTAGATAGAATGGCAAACAAAGCTAATTGACATGGAAACGGCTTCAGATGAGAGGGAAATCAAATACCTTTTATTGTAACGCCCTCTGATGGTATAGTCATAGTAGCCGTTGATATTGCACGCACTTACCTGAGCGCTGAAAGGACGTGTACAATATCAACGGCTACTATAATAATATCATCTGAGGACATAACAATAAAAAGCACTTGATTTTTTTTTCGTTCCTCAAAGATTTCACATGAATGTGTCATTGCACGATTGCATACCACAAATCCGGTGTGAATGCTCGTGTTTTTCCCACCCTGCAAATTGTTTGTCCAAAAAACTACCAATCATTCATACGGCATGCAGACATCTGTTGAGCTTGCTGCTTTTTTGTGAGTCACAGGAAAGGGAAATGTGAAAACATTTTCCACACACAAACACATCATCCTCAAAGCGAGAGAGAGAGAGAGACACATTCCACCCATAAACCGTGCGACGATCACATCAATCATCGTACTGTTGCTCGTGATCACGTTCCAACTCACCCTACTGGCGATGGTTTATACCACCGCCGTTTTTTCTTTTCCTAGACTAGACCAGCAAATCGGTCACAATATTGAACGCGTAGCGAATGGCATAGGCATGGTGTGCCAATCGAAAACCACAGAGCACCAGATTGCAGCGCCGGCTCAGAAGCAGTCCGGATACAAGCCGGACACATGCCTCGGTCTCGGCTTAGACCGTGTCTGATCAAATAATTCCCGAAACGTTAAAAATAGCACGAATTATTTATCCTTCGTGACAATTATTCCATTCCGCGCGATGGGCGATGCGTCGCGTCAATACAAACAACCAATCAATATGCTCGCCGACAGTTGATTGGTTGGTACTTTCGTTCGCTTTGCTGGCCCCCCGCGAGCCTGCCTGGCCGGTGGAAGACTGGTGAAGGATGAAGGATTGATCGGCGAATAAAAGTTGTGTCGTTAAAGACGTTTTCCGGTTCCGGGTCACAGTTGCCCTTGACATCGGGGCTGGAGAGAAAGAGTGTGTGTGTGAGAGAGAGAGGGAGAGAGATAGAGAAAGGGAAGTGAAATCTAGCGATGGTTTAACGTGGAAACGTGGAAAGTAGCAGCGAACGAATGAAACACGGATCGAGTTGGACGAGTTAGTTTATCGATTAGGGGTGACGATTTATGGCTTGGGATGATGAGGCGAGATAAAATGAATTTTCTTTGCGGGAGAATTGAGCGGAACAGCTCTGGTATTGATAAGAGGATGAATAAACTTCGGCAGAATTAGTTTCTGTCAGTTAAAGCGTTTATCAGCGCTGATAATTTAAATAACACATTTTTGGCTTTCGATATGACGTTGATTGTGGCCATGATTAAATCCAACTAAAAATATGAAAATAAAAAAAAATCCGTGTATTAAGATTGATAATTTTTTAAATCTAAATTCACGAATGACTATAACTCTTACTACGGATAAATCGAGTCAAGGAAACAAGAATTTTATCGGTCAGAAAGACTTAGCTCCAGAGAATGGCGTGGTCCATTGTCATAAGCAGCACCAGGCTTTACACGACAGGACGGGGAATCGATTCTCTTGTCAATCGTACTCCTGTTGGAAGGATTATCTATCCTAGTGCTTGGTAATTATATGGCTTGCAGGCCATTATTTGGAGAGTATACAACCTTGGAAGATTATTAAATTAAATTGTAACTAGAAATAACAGACTGAGACATTTCAAAGAAACGTGTCAAATCCTGTTTTATTCCAAAGAAAAAGAAGAAAATTTCTATTAATAACAAATACAGCCTCTCTTAACCAAATAATTAATTTTTTTACATGAAGGAGCCTGGCCAAATTGCTCCAAACAACTTGATTTGAAATATTATAAATTCACTTTAAATGAAAATATTTCTATTTCTCTTTATTGGTTCATATTAAATGTCTTTTATATGCTTTAGGGAAACAAATCCTAGTCTTGTTTGTATACCTCTCTTATATATTGGTATATGAAGCATTTAAAAAAATTAAATAAGTTTCTGTTTCACTTATTATCTTATAAAATTTATGTAGAAGCATTTTTCTGTTTTAATTAATAAACAAAGCTTAAGTGAATGTTCAAAATTTTAAATTACTATTAGTAGGCGGACAATTTGATGACCGAGGTGACAACGGCGCTGGTCTTCAAACGGCAGGACCGGGGTTCAAATCCCATCCAAGACCGCCTCCCCATACGCTGAGCTAGACTACCTTGCTACGGGTAAAGTCAAGTCATTTTCTGTGAAATGGCAGGCCGAGCGTCTCGAGGTTGCAGTGCCTAGGATAATAATTTTCCTTACGTGAATTTGCATTCTTTTCCATTTTTGCAACATAAAAATCTGCGTTCTTTTCTATCCTGTATTTTATGTAAATTTGTATCAAATCAAGTGCAACTCGTTCAAACTGCCAAATCGTTTAGAAAGTGTCAATGATTGGAAAAGACACACACCAAAAACAAAAAGACCCATAACAGTAACAGGCTCACGCCTGCAGCACGTCCCATATAAAGTGAAAGTTTAACTAAGCAGGGGAAAACAGAGGAAAACACACCTACACACACACACTCGAGGATAACATACCTGGCAAAGGAACTCCCGTTTTGTGCAATTTCACTCAACCGTGAACAAAAAAGCACACACCCCAGGGCGACTACTTATATTTGTTTCGCCCCGAAGGTGAGTGCATGAAAGTATGGCAAATTTATTTTGCTAACTAACTTTTTCGCTCGCAACCTGTCCCGGGCCTGTCAGCTCCCCCCCCTGTCTGCCAAAGTGTTGGGGTTGGAAAAAGTGAAAAATATCGATAACGACCGGAAAAATCCCAGACAGGATGATGTGAGTGGAGCAACAGAAAACAGGACTTCCACACCCAAGAATAATAAAAATAGAAAAGCGCCGAACAGGACGAAGCATAAAACAACAAACAACCGGCGTGAGGTGTGAGGGATGTGAGCAAATAATATTGGAATATGGAAGAGAAAGTGAACGGAACTGGCTGAGCTGGAACGGGAAAACCCCGGTCTTCGCCGTCGTGTATCGAAACGCACCGCAGAAATTGAGGGCCGCCTGTTGCTGTGTGGACTCGTCGGACTCTCGCCCTATCACCTTTCGGAGCGCGTTGGCAAAACGCTTATCAGTTTTTCTGCAAGACTGACTCCACTCGAATGGGACCGGGCGAGACGAGCGAGCGAACGATCGCAAAAGGAACCCCTCGATGGCCATGGTATCCAGGCATCAAACCGGAACCGACGTCGAACGTACGAACGCCGCTCGATTGTTCGGAGGGGGCTTTTCCGACGGACGGGGAGGTTTTCCTGCTTCTTTTTTTTTTTTTTGCTTCGGCCACACACGGTATCAGCCGGAACATGCCACACAAGTATGATGGATGATGATCGCAACAATGCTCCCCCTCCCAAAGGATGGGTGGCCCACATCTCGTCTCTCTTGCGCCGCCGATGTCACGTATGCGATGATGATGACAGCCAGGACGACTTGGACAGAGACAACCGTTCTTCGTAAAAACCACTTCACCAACCGAACCCGACATGTCAAGCTTTTCCCAATGCCCCCCCCCCCCTTCCACCCTGGGAAAACAAACCACAATGGAAAATTCGTACACAAAAGCAAGGAAGGAAGGAAGCGAGCTTTGCACATCCTCCAAATGGGCGGAAAGAAAAGCGTGCAGGAGAGGGAGATATTTTTTCCCAGCGATTATGTTTGAATAAGTTTTCCGTCGGTAAAACCTGGTCCAGAATCAGGGCGGCATTGACGCACCCCAAAACTCAGATTCCTATATGTGTGTGTGGGACTCTCTTTTCGCGCAAAACAACGGCAAGTTTGGGCCCCGTTTGTGGTGCGAATGTCTTGCGGAGATTCCATTTCTTCCAGCACATCACATCACATCAGTCCATTTCCGTGCGAGGACATTTCCTTCCTTCCCGGTAGCGTGTGCCCCAGCACACACCCTTGCGTGAAAACCCCGGAGCAAAAAGGGAGAATTTTTCTCGCAGACGCCACTCGCTCGATACTTCATTTCGCTATCGGTTCGTCGATAGATAGCTGCTGCCCAAAAATGGAGAGTCGATAATAGCTACCTATTTGCGTGGCGCAGCTCGAGCACACATACATAGGGGAAAATGATTTTCCCCTTCCCGATCCACCTCAAATCAGATGGACGGTGTGAGAGCTCGCGAAGACGTGCATGCCGGAAATATTTTGACACCGAGATAATTCGCTCGGTCGTGTCACGCAAAATGGAATTTATTCGCACGAATGCGCCCACCGGAGAGGGAAGGAGGCTAAGTTGGTCGGGTGGGGGAAAAGTTTTTAGCTCCCGCACGCCCGCACACTCTCCTCGACCAAAGTTATTTTGTAACGCACGACCGCCGTTGCCGTTCCGAGGGGACACTGTAAGGCACATATTTTATCATTTTAATTAGGGCGAACTTTATTTTGGGCGACCTTTTTTTCTGGGCTGGCGGCTGACCCGGCGATGGGTGAGGGAAAATAACATATTTGAAACATTCATTCGAACACCATCCGGCGGGGGGGAGACAAGGGATGATGGTTTGAGGAACTTTAAGGAGCGTAAAGTGTCGTTTATAGATTATGTTTTGATTTATTACCGACAGTGTACGCTGTATTCGGTTGCGATGCTTTAATTTGGAGGAATTTCGGACGTTTTAATCAAATTTTATTTAAGAATTAGGAAGGGCAAAATTCCTAATTTGTAGGTTACTTACAGAAACCATTTTCTCTGTGTTGTAGGCTTTCTTTTCATTACAGGTGTGACAAATGTTGATAGGCTTATTAAACCATTTGTGACAGGGATTAACCAGGACTGCTTTAGTTCATTATCGCACTTGATCAAAGGCGTGAAAGAAAGGCCAGTTGCAGGACTCCTTTAAACTGCTCGAGTTCTTGCTGCATTATCGAGCATTGTTTTTTAAGCCACACTAAAACCAAATCTGAAGTATTCATAAGACGTTTGATTTTGAAACGAATAGTCAAGTCTAGTTCCAAGACATTTATAAAGTTATCAGTCAACTAACTAAACAAGATACTCTAACATGAAGATCAATAGAAGATATCGCTTGATTATCTTTCAAAATATGATCAAACAACGACAGAGTAGGTCAGCCTTTAATTGATTCACAACTATCGGTCTTCTGCGGCTCGCAACAACAATCCTTAACAATCTCTGCTGACATGGCCAGAATTCTGCTTAAAATGTACTTCTCTCCTTTCCTTTACTTATTTCTCAAATTGTTGTCAAACTCTACAGACGTTTTCAAGTTTATTATCAAATCTCAAAGAAAAAAGATAGCCAACGTCAAAGGATTTTCTTCCCCAACCTATCTACCCTGGCTATTTATTTCTGATGAAAACATGTAAAGGAATTTTAGCAAATGACTTACGCATTTATCATTGCAATCAAAGCCTATAAGGTGTTTTTTTGTTTAAATTTTATAATTTGCTCCGATGCGCTTTGCAAGATGTAACCTTTAGAGCCACCTACAAAAGATATTGATTCATTACTATTCGTGACAGGCAGTTCTCCCTCTTGATTAATTTTTGTCAAGAAGAAGCAATCAATTTCTGTACTATACAGTGAAATTATACTGTTTCAATTTAAATTGGAAGAGGAATACTAATTTCTTGCATATCTTCCAATTAATTCCCTTTGTATCTCTTATTAACCTAATGTGCTCTTAGGTCACACATCCCATATCTGGCTTAATGCAACCCCGTAGTTTGATAGTCAATCCTCACTACGGGGGAACGGTCCGGAATGGGATTTGAAACCTGATCCTGCCGTGTGCAGACCGGCACTGCTGTCGCCTCGACCACTGTACCATCCTATTGCATGTTGGAATATAATGTTTCAATAAATTATATGTTGTTTTAAAGCAAATAAATTTTCCAGGATTTTACTCTCCTTGAAAGTACATCCAAGTCATCAAAGTCCAATCAATAAATTAGTTTAATGTACAGCAATGTATTGATGTATCTACATAGTCTCAGTACCTCTGCCTCTTAACGTATGAGATATCTCTTTGAGAGGAAATGTTTAATTATTATTCATTCTAATTTAATGTATTTAATTTTCCTGTCCTACGTTCGTAACAACGAGACGATACGTTTGTGTGACATCAACGTATGATAACGAAGCATTTCACTGTAGTTTAAAAATTAGTAAAGCAATACAGCCGTTCTTTATGAATAAAAAAAAATTAGTAAGCTACAATACAATACATCTATTGTTCATTTAATGGAGCTGACCTCTTTCAACTAGCAGTGTTATACTTTCAGTATTTCTTTGGTCATTAAACAGCAGTTTCTTTGTTTAAAACAAAATAAGAAGTTTAATTCAATTAAACTTCTTTGTTTAATAATTTAAGAACAAATTAAGAAGTTAATCAGTTGTTTCATGATCTGAAATAGAATTTATATTTTATTCAAATGAACATGAGCTATTTGGCACAAAATTTATAAAATAAGCTGATCATCATTTAAAACATAACTTTTTTTAAATATTGGTGAAGAAATATCTATTTTATTGTAGAAACAGTTGCATTCAAATTTGAAGTTGCTAACCAGTTCTTAGTTAACCTATTGACGCTAAAAAGGACTAGCAGTCTTACAAGCTACTCGAAGTCGTGCATAATTATCGAGCATTTTTACAAACAGGAGTAAAAATATTGGAAGTCTTCTGCCAAAAGACAGAAGGGTTTGGCTCAAGTCTTATAATAAAGAATTAAAAGTTTATTAAAAAATCATTTTAAGAATATCATCTTCCAGTGCCTCAAATACCTTATAGCTGTCATATTCCAGCTTACTAAAATTGAACATTCAAAGTAAATGCGTTTAATTGTACAAACCCTTAAAAAATGGCAATTGTTTGTTAAAGCTCTACCTTTTCACGATCGGTCACATGCACTGGTTAAAGCCGGATGCACCGACACAAGTTCAAAGTTAGCTGCACTCGCAATTAAATAATTACAGCTGGCCAGACGCACACACACACACACAGAATACGCATCCACCATTAGCTTCCGGTTTTGCTAACCATTATTGACAGGCGGTTAAATAATGAAAAACCACCGTAGCTATTATATTGAATCGTTCACCGGATGGTTCAAACCGTCATTCGAACCATCCTGAAGCACACCTCAATCGGTTGGGACGCTTTTTGACGCGGTTTGTGGTGTACGGCTACTGATGTACACATTTAATTGTTATTAGCGTTATTAATTAAGATAGTAAAGAAATCTGTTCAAACAACCACTAAATGACCGAAGGGCCGATGGGAAGCGTGGCGAAACAGTGCGTGGCGAAACCAATGGTAATCACAATGTCGCAAGCAAATACGAGCTCTTATTGAAAGTTATTAAATTTCCAATTGTTATTAATAGTGATAGTGGGACGCTTTTTGGGGAGCGTGGGACAAAAAAAGCAAACCCACAAATAGATCTATTTTCCTCATTTAAATAGCGCATTGTTTCCAGCAATAAGGGAAAAGAGTTGGGGGAACAAAAGCGCTACCGAGTCCCAATTATTAATCTAAGCCTGGACACACCAGGACAAGCCCATAGAAGTGAAATAAAATGTAAACCCAATACCGGCCGTTTGATGTCGGCATGATTTTCCACCAACCACCACTTTTCGTGGTTTTTCCACGGTGTTTTTCCGATCCCATCACCCTTCCCATCGTGATGTGGCTGTGTGTGCGTAACCGAGCATGTTGAGGATGGCGTAGAAGTGTTATGGTGGTGCCGGTTTTATGTTACCCGAACACAACCGATGTACTGCCGTGCATTGCCGAAACCCAGGGAAAAACCCCCCAGAATGCACCAATTATGAGCTTTTGTTTGTAAATCCACACCACGATCAGACTTCCCTCGGTCCACCTGCGGAGACTAACCGGCCCGATGAAACAGATGGGCTTTTCCTCATCATGCCTGCTCCTGTTCCCTTTGTCCAATTTATATGTCGAATTTCCACAGTGGAAAATCACCTTCCGAACGAGAGGATCGATCGAACCCGGACGTAAAACAATATCGTATTTCGTAGCATTGGAAAGCGATAAAAATGTAGCCACAAAACAGTGTGCGAGTGTGAGCTTTTCCCGGCTATCTGGCTGGCTGGCCACAATATTTAATCGGGCCCAGTCAGCACTAATTAAGGGCGAACGCCTATGGGCTCCTTCGCGGTGGAAAAAACCACCAAAAATGCGTGGCATTAAATTCATTTCCGACGGCTACTACACCATCATCAGAGGAATACTTTAAACGGATTCGCGGGAAGCACTAGGACGCATAATTATAGGACAGCTAAGGTGGATAAGGGATGTGGGATGAAAAACCGGCAATATTAATACCTTTTCCGTTGGCTACCGTTGGCCGGCCTATCGATAATACCTTCGCATCTTCGAATGGCACGAAGCGATCAAGTGATTCGTTGGCTTACAAAAAATCCGTTTTTCCCCGTTCAAAGCCGCCAAATTTTAAAGCCTATCATAATCTTAAGACCAGAAAGAAAAGCCCCCGGAAAAAGTGCTTCTCTCAGGCGGGATGAATCTCAGGACTGGATGGTCGCCCGAAAGTCACGCAGAAAATTGAACCGGATTTCCCGCGCGCGCTTTCTTTAAGATCGTCGATGGGGATTAATTTCCATCATGCAAATGGATTTTCCCGGCTTGGGAGCAGCAGCAGCAGCCAGCGGAAGATTGGTTCTAAAATCCTTCGGACATGCCATCGGGCTCAGGTTTTTAGTTTCGTTTTCCTCTTTTTTTTTTGGCTGCCCCCAACCCCCGTTAATGGCTTTGGCCACACCAAATGAAGACTTAATCCTTCTGGCGCCCTCGGTCGCCCACTCGATTTGGGGCGTGACATAAATTCCCATAAAGACACCGGCTGACGGCGGCCGAACACCGGCCCACGGAGGTCCAAGCGTTTCACAGTTCATTATATTCATTATTTAGCAATTCGCTAAATTAAATTTTACAATTAACTCCATCTCTTAATCTAAATTTAACGATAAACGAGCCACGAAACGACCCACCCAGGCGGTGCTACAGGCGGTGTGTTGTGGTCGAGGTGAACTTCTTTCGTCGGGCGCAATATAAAACACTAAAATGGTGAGCGTTCAGCTGTGGAAGAGGGTCGTTGGGAAAATGGCGCCGAGCACAGCTTCTTCCCCCCACTGGAACACACCGCCTGTGGAAGGTGAAAAAGGCGATCGTTAAATTAAATCTGGAAGAAATTTGTCCGTTCGTCCAGGGCCGAGCTTCCTGAACGAGATGTGGCGCAAAGGTTCCGGAAATCCGGGTGCGATGAAGAAAAACGACACATAGATCCTCTTTCGCTCCCAACGAGAACCAGGTTCGCTCCTGTTTACTTTCTTGCCGAATGGTGACTTTCTGTAACTTGTTGCTTGTTGTCAGGTAGAGCTGGTCCTCCAAGCAAGCTAACCTTCCATTCGCCGAGGGTGAATCACGACCTACCGATACCCACACCCGGTCACGTATTAAAGGACGACTCCTGTGTACGCGAAACGGTGCTCGGTAGGTTAGCTAATGAAGATAGATGTTTCCGTGTACGGGCTGGCAAGAAAAACTGGGGCCCTCTTCTCCGTGTTCGTCTAGGTCTACAGCACGCGACTTGGTAAGGGATAGCCACAAATGTTTGGCACTCGCCAAAGATAACAAATGGTTTACCGCGTCCCAAACCGGCGATACAGAAGCTCAGTGGTAAGAGAGATTTTGTTGCGTCTTTGGCGAGAAGTTTGCTAGCAAGAAGCTTCAAAGGTAAGACGAATGATACCTGGAGTTCTTGTAGCTAGGCGAAGAACGCGGGCGATGGTACGAGAAAACAACATTCAGTTCCGGCACGAAATCCTTGGACGAAAGGATTGGTGTCCTGGCACGAATCCAGGATATCTCGAACGAGCATCCTCAACCAACATCACCACCAGGCCAACTGCGAATAAAAACCAACACGGGTAAACAACACCGGTCTTACTAACTGCTCTGCTGCTTATCCGAGTACCTCCAACGGTTTCCACTCGCACACCAACTGAGCAAAAAAGAGTTTATTTTAATTAAATTCAAAGCCATAATGTAGATGGTAAATAAATTCCCGCCCGAACTTCACGGCCACCACCCAGTCTGGACGAAATGCGTGTGGTTGCAACTTCGCCCTACGCAAAAAACATCCCAACCAACGGAGAAGAGTGAGAGATCCTCCCTGGTTTTTTTTAATGATGGAGAAACACCACCTGCGGTCACCGGGGGTTGCCGCCATTCAGCAGAATCGGTTTCAAAACCCGCCGGATACAGTCGCCAAATCGTTCGGGAATCCGTTTTCTTTGTTACTCCACACACTCGGTGCGAAGGTCGGTGTTTGAGCGGTTTTACCCCGTCCACCGCGAAGCTACTTCCCGTTTGGTGCAGACACTCGTTTCTTTTTTGTGTGCGAAACAATCGATGTAAAAGCACCCAAAGGAACTTAAAGGGTGTGTGTGGGACACTAAGCGACAAATTTAATTCCAACTCTCGTAAGAATACGGTATGAAATACTGTATGGGTTGAACGACTAAGACCGATTACTATCGGGATGGGTGCGATTGCGTTGGGATGGAATTTATCGACCTGTTTCTTTTATGTGTCTCTCTTGCGCTTTTCTTCGTGCCAGGGAAGATATTTATGCAGTTCTAGTACGGGGTTTGTCTAGCTGCACCGAGTAGCAATCGGGAAGATTGCGAATGCCGAGTTAAGTTTTTTGGTGTTTCAGAGCGCGCCATGTCTTGGGACGCATGGCAAGAAAATCGATTTGTATATGAGCTAATACATGGAAAAAGCACTGTACAGAACTATGAATATTGAAGGTAAATTCGTGTATTTAGTAACCACTTAAGTGTATTTCTATTATATAATATTTTCTGTAGTTCTTGAAGACTGTACAGGTCCACCATAAAGTTTGAGATCGAGATAGCAGCATTGGTGTGCGCTCCTAATAGAGGAAGCTGTGAAGCAGCTACCTTTGTGATGTGGACGAAGGTCAAGATGAAAGAAATCTCGTAGTCTTGGACGATTGGTTGAAATTTCCTTAGGAACTTCAGATTTGGAAACTTTAAGACTTGGAGTGGACCATTCACTTGGACCCGCTTGATCAATTTTAACCTTTCTCAAAATTCTTGCTGATGTACCTTTCTTAAGACTTGTCTAAAGAGGTAGAGGACATTATTAGCAAATTTAACCTTGAGATGTTTTAAATTGAGCAGACCTTTAATAACAATGCAGTTAGCAGCATATCGCACCTTAATTGTAACGATACATACCTCATAGTTATGGCAACTTTAAGACTTTCGGTAACTATGAGCTTCATGATGGTGACGATGATCTCACCCAAACCCCTGAATAGGCTCGAGATGGTCGAAATTACATTTAATAATTCCTTAAACTCTTTTAAAATGACTATTTGGTGTGGTTAACAACGCTTTTAAAAAAGAAGTCTGAAAATAACACCAAATGAATGTTTGAGGACTACATACCAATTAGTATCATAGGCTTGAGTTCACCTCCAGCCGAGTCCTTGTCAGTAAATAGTTTCATGTGAACAGTTTCATAAACAATGAAATTATAAATATTCTTCGTCATATTTATTCTAAAATTGTTCACCCAATTAAGCCTCATAAATGAGGCTCACAAGGTAAGGAAGAAATTTGATTGCAGGCTATTACTGATGATTCTTAGTCAATAAAATGTTGCAAATATACCCTCTTATTTTAGTTTGTTTACCTTGAACTTAAACCTTCTTCCGCTTTCTGCACTACTCCCTCGAGAGGACTTGGCCTTCCATTTATGACCTCCTCGCACCAGGATGTACAATTCTCCATACAGGAGCTCGTTCCGGGTGGGACATGAGCTCAATAATTTAATTTCAAAGTAAATTTAAAAAAATTAAAACTTTTCTATTTTAACTTTAACTCTAAACCTCTTGATGGCATGATTGGCATGACTATGAGCTGAGTGAAAGTTGGAAAGGGCAAGGGCGCTCGACAATTTCAATGAATATTTTTCAGTTAGTCCAGGAATATTTTTAAACCCTGCATTTGCCCCCTGTTCTCATAAAAAAAACCTATAAAACCGAACCGTAAACAATTGCACTCAATAAGCTGTGTTTTGTTCTCCAGCAAGTCTTTATCGGTAAAACGATTAAACGCCCCGGAATTTAATGCACAAAAATAATACTCTCCGGTAGGCAACCAGTATATTAAGTGCTTTCGTACACGTTCTCCTACCATTGCTTCATTCGATTCCCTATCACACCTATCAAACGACCGGCAGGCCATTCGAGATACCATCAGAAGGCTCCGTTCTGTTTCGGACCCACAAACAGTTGGTTAAACAAGCTACACCCATGTGCGCGGTTGCTGGAATGCAACCAGGATCGCATTCGAGAGCTGCCCAAAACGGTCAACCACCTTCACCCGGTCAATCGCTTATACTCGCTATCGGGCAAAATCTGTAAACACCAAGCGAGCCTTCGCGTCGATCGGGGAACGATTTAGTATCCTTTCGTTCGCGAACGCTAGCACGCGTGCAAGTGGCATTTAGCAGGATGAAATGGTGGTCTAGCCCGTCTGTGTGTAGCCTGCCGCAGGACAGCAAGCGCACTCGACATATCCTGCGGTCGGACACACGATCACACGCACACACACACACACAGCCCGTCGGCTTCCTATCCGCGTGATGTTTTACAATTAGGTCAGGAAATCAAATTAACTGGCACTCGTGAATAATTAGATAAATATCGTACCCATCGTGCGCAAAACTGGTGCGTGTGTATGTGTATCGGACGCAATCAGGTTTTGGACCGGAACCTCGGTCCCCGTGGAGGCGTCTCGTTTTTTGGGTGGTGGTCCTTTCGGCATATCCGGCATACCGTTTTTGTCCCACAGCACTAGCCAGTGCGTTCCAGAGAGCACCTTAAACATCCGGCAAGCGGCCAGTTTCTGTGCGTGTTGTAATTTCGGCGTGTTGGGATTGAATTTTTGGGGCATCACACACATACGGTCGACACGGTAATTGGATTACGGTTGTACGGGCCGAAACTGTTTAGGTTGGTTGGTGTGTGTGGGTCTAAAGTGTCGCTCAGTGCGATAGGGAAATCTCCGTCATGTGTTTAAGGAACCGTGAAGGATTGATAGCGGTGGTGTTAAATAGGTAGTTGGTTATCACACGAAAAGGGATTTTTGGTAAATTATGTAAGAAAAGGATATTTAAGTAAAGTGGAAAACTTTGGGAAGTCTAATTTTCCAGAAAGAATAAATTGATTAAGTTGTGTAATTTAGGACGTATTTACGATTATGCTATAGAAATGTTAGGTAAGTAGAAAACTCACTCACCGATACAAAATCCCTTCTGCATATTTACAAAAAGGCATCAATCCAAACTATTCTGTAAAGATAAAAAGAAAATTGAACATTTATATTAACATTTTTTATACGTTTTATTCTATCGGAAAGATGTTATAGCTATTTACGATAGTAGAACATTCGTTGATTCAACCCTACGAATAAAGCAAATGCTAGGGAAGATGGATTGAAATGATGTTACTGGACATAAACAAATATTGAAGCTCAGTTAAAATAATTGTAATACTTCTTCTACTTCTTCTTCTTCCTCTTCTTTTGTGCTACAATCTCGAGAAGTCTCGGCGAGGCGGTCTGACCTCGGCGGAAGACCGGCGCCTTTAGGGCCTCGGCCACCAGACCACCTCACTTTAATATTAACCACATTCTGTTTTAATTGGTATAAAAAACAAACCAAATTTCTTTTCTTAATATTCAAGGCTTAAATATATACATATAAAACTGTGCGTGAATGATGATAAAGTTCTACGTTTTGCTCTAGGCTTAGCCTCATATGTAGGTTTGCCTCACCGCACATAGCTATTGGTTTATTTGTTGGGCAACAACGGTGTCGGTCTTCACACGGCAGGACCGGGGTATGAATCCTATCCCATCCTCCTATATAAAACACTAATTAAGTGTGTTAAAAAGCGTTCAAAAATATAAAATTGTACCATTTTTTAAGCTATCTTTTCAGGTTTTTTTTTCAAGCTGCAACACCCCAGGAGCTTTAAATTAGCTTTCTCATGTGCTATAAAAAAACCCACCAAGAATACATGGTTCTCTTTCTTCTGTGAGCACACCAGTCTTATGAATTTATTTAAACATTTCCCCACCATCACAAAAAAAAAACCAACCGGTCTTATCTGCACCCGCCGCAAGCAACACTGTGGAAAAGCCATTTCATTTTAGCTGCACCCACCTCGTGTCCACGGCGCGGCAGTACAACAGGTCGTGTAGAATTATCAGTAACTGGGTTGTGAACCCCCTTTTTTCCCATTTACATTGTTATTGTACGCAACTTAACCACAAAACCACCAGCGCCAAACCAACAATGCACTTAAAAAATGTCCACAATGCAACACGACAAGCAACACACATTAGCTTAGCCACACGCCTTACGAGAGAACGAAGAAGAAAAGGAGCAACGGGAAGAAAAAAAAAACCCAGCGGACTGTTTGTGTTAATTAATGATACCCGCTTAGCGAAATAGTTATCACATTTACACACAATTTATGAACAACAAGAGAAACATCGGTCGGTGACTATTTTTAGCCTCACACCGTAACCCACCAGCCACCAGCCGAGTGACGGTTGGCCGAATTCAATTGACTCGCAAGTCCGACAGTCGAGGTGAATGCGAAGGGAAGCGAAAGGATTGTAATGGGAGAGGGGTGGGACAGGGAAAGGTGTTTGGGTGTGGTTCAAATGTGCTTGGCGAACCGGAAACGATACGGATCCGGTCGGGGGGAGGGCGGGTCGAAAACAATGACAGTCATGCAACAATGGGGTTGTTTGATTAAACGCTACCATTTCCTTTTACGCTCGGCACCGTGGGCTGGGGTCGAATGTAACCGCAAACCCGAGGGGTCAATGGGCAATTTATTAAGGAAAACATTAATTAGCATGCTCACACCCGCACGCATACAGACACAATAACCCGCATAATAAAGCGAGCCAGAGTGCGAGCCGGGGCATGATAAGCTACATTGACTGTGCTTTATGGAATTTGCGTTTGCATTGCGATGAGCTTGTGACGGGGTGTGGAAAAACATGTCGGTGGTTGAAACACGAGTTGCATTTCTGAAGTAGGTCCAGAAAAAAATGTAAGCCTTTTTTTTGAAGGCAGCTCGCGACGTTTAAATAAGCTAAATTTGGCTCCACTTATTCTAGTTTAAGACAATAAAGGGCTTAAAATTTTAATGAAAGGTTTATCCCCATTAAAAGACTTTGAGTTGCTTTGGGAGTTAATTTAAAACTATTTATATCAGCATCTTAACACCAAAACCAATCTCATCGCCCCAAAAGGCTCCAGAAGCAAGCCAAAACACCTTAAACGTCGCCCATTATCTCGGCTCCATCAACGGATCGTAAGCTGGGTAGAGAGGTAGACGAAGCTGAGTGGAAAAGAGGAAACGCCAGCGGGAAAGGCGTGAAAAACAGCGGACAGTCAATAAAAACTTATCACCCCAATTATCCGTTCCGGGATCCGGGACGATCCACAATAAAACTTCATCACGCACTCAATATCCGAGCCAAGCCGAGCAGCGGAAAAGCCGACCGTCGCCTGTCACTGTTGAACCGGGAAATTAGCTGCAAATTAATCGTTGGAAATTTTGTCACCCCATCGTCCCCCATTCCCGGGCAGTCAATATCCCTGGCAGACTGGCTGGGTGGGGAGTGAGAGAGCTCGGGACCAATCGTGCTCGGTAAACACCCAGCGGGCCCGGGAGGACGCGTTCGAGAAGGTGTCGTAAAAATTTATATGTCCTTTTTCCGGCAAAAAGGGACACAGACGGAGCCAAAAAAAGAACGACGGAGCAATCGCGTCACTTTACGTCTTGCACGCGGCGACGTGTCGGAGTGTGTCAACGATTGTGCCGCTGTCTGCCGCAAGGTGTGTCTGTGTGTGTGTGTGCTGATGCCTTTTTTCCACCATCCTCATCTCTGACACGCTTCCGGCACCGTTTGCCGTCATGTGAATGATGTGCTTGTGGCCGTGTGGTAATGTTTGTGTGTGTGTGTGTGTACTTGTGTGGAGTGAATCAGTTTCAGTGGTGTCACGGTTTTGGTTCCAGTTCGTTTTTATTCGCTTGCTGTTTTTTTTTTCTTCGGGGTGGTTTTCCCTGTTGCTTCCTTTTAAGCTCCCACAGCACGAACGTGCCCGTCATGCCCGTCGTGTGACAAACAATTCGGTGGGTGCCATACCACATAGGCACAGCTCACACACACACACACACAGCATCCCTGACATCACGGGCCACTTCAGGCCACTGCGTCCGTATGTGGTGCGGGTGCCGGCCGTAACTGGGCTTTCCCTGCGATTGGGAAGTCGGCAAATGTTGACGGTAATAATAACAATGATCATAATAGGGCTCATGATTTATTCGTTTCCCCTTGAATGGGGAGAGAGGGTGGGGAGGTGTAGCGAGGAAAAATGTGGGGCGAGGAGCGAATGAAAGGGAGGACAGATGAAGTCGGTGCTGAATGCAATCTGCTGTGGATAGCTTAGCTGTGAGATTATTGGGGTGAAACGAAAAGTGTCCTCAAGTGCTGTACGATGCTGGGATGAAATATTTTTGGACTTTTCATAGCGTTTGCAATATTTAAAAGTAAAGCATTTGTTATTCTAAGTCACTAAGGATTTTATATTTGCTTCTAGTATTTCATTACGAAACGTTCTTTGAAAATAAATTTAAGCGTAATATTAAAAAAAACGCCGCTTCTAGCTTGAATGATGTGTTACTGGACAGGCTGACAAAATTGAGAATTAAGAAGTTAAGAATAAGCTTAATGTAATGTCACTAATGCCACCCTATCATAAACAAAGTCTTTATAGTAGCTGCAACGAAATTTGTAACAAGCGTGCTCTGCAAAATTGTGCGACTGCGGCGCCGATCTGTAAACGGCAACCGGAGTTCAAATCCTTTCTAGATCGTCTCCTTGCACTCAGGAGTCACCTCAGGTTGATAAACAGTGACGGACAATAGAAAAAGCCTACTTTTCGTTGTTAGAAATGGTATCATATAGGTAAGCATACCGTTTTGATGAATCGACTTGCTTTTTTATAAATTATCTTATAAGCTATCCATCCGATCAATCTGGCAATCAATTCTGTACCTCTCTTTGTTATTAGGGTGAAGATGTGGCCAGAACTATGGGTAAAAACATATCATTGCTCATCAACTTGATGCAGTAGAAAGAGGTAGACTTTTGCTTTTACCCAGCACTGTACGTAATTTACTTAAGACAAACATCTGTTTCTCGCCTTCTACTTCTTCTTCTTTCTTGGCTTAACGACCTTCTAGGTCATGCCTTCCATATCTGGATGGCTAGACTTATTGATACCGCATAGTTTGATACACAGTCCTCACCATGGGAGAACAGCCCAAATGGGAATTTAACCCCGGTTCTACCGTGTGAAGACTGGCGCATCTACCACCGAGCCGCTCTTCCTAACCATGTTCAACTAAAAATAAGATGATATTTCCCTGATGGAGAAGAGATATTATCAAAAACTTTGATATGGAACTTTTTGTTAACTCATATTAAATTAATATTAACCAGATTTAAAAAAACTACCAGAAACATTAGTTCTCATTTTGACAGTGATTAGATATTCAACAAATAATATATAAGCTCTTAAAACATTCACCTCAGATACCTCAGCAACTTTTCGACCATGCCCTGTAACCCTCACACTCTCTACACGATTCACTACCCAGTACCCAGCTGATCCTGGTACGAATAACCGATGCAAAGGCAAAACCGCGATGAGGTATCATCGTTAAACGTGCGATTGTACGCAGTGTGCCACCGCATCAACCATCATCATCTGCGTGATCATCATGAGCATCATCATTACCATGTCATGTGCTCCGGGGGAATGTGTTACCAACCATCCGCAAACCAGCGCAGCGAAACACGACCAGGACGGATAAGGCAGGCAGGCCCTAGTAAAGCCTCCCGACGCACAGCTAGCTGAATAGTCCAAGAAGGAGAAGCATAGAGAAAAAAAACGCTGCAAATAAAATCACATTGTGTACCAAAAGGGCGCCCGCACAAACACACGCACAGTACATTGCCAAATCGTTTTGCCATGAGCGCCATATTCTTCGGCACGTGGTAAAGGCTCGCGCCCCGGTACGAATATTTCGATGGTGCTGCTGCTGCTGCTCATCTCACACTCGCGCCTGTTGTTGTTGCCGTTCCTGAAGGCCTGCAGCCGTGGAAAGCCTCCCGCCAAAGGCTAAAGTCAAGTGAATATATCCATAATTCAAAGGCAAAACGAGGTTTTTATGAGTGTGCGATCGTTCATGAAAGCTTATTTTCCCGTGTTGCTGTCGCTTGCCGTGCAGCCAATCGAGACTGCACGGATGCGTACACAAAACAGTACGGTCGAGTTCACACATCGTCATCATGCCACACACACACAGCCTTAAGAAGCTACTCCACACATAGACACGGCTCCTCCATGGACCCAGGTCTTGGCAGTCCCCCTCCCCGTTAGCTAGCATGTGAATGTGTTTTATTATGTGTTAAGAAGGATGTTAAAGGATTTATTCATACACGCCAGTGTCGCCAGCCTGCTGCCTGCTCGGGCTTCCAAGGATCTGCCGAGTTTTATGCGTCTGGTAGGGTGCGCGCCAAAGGTTTTTATGGGTTTCCGTGTTTCCGTTCCATTCTCCTTCGGGCGGCTGTTTCGCTCTCGCACACGTGCACGACTGTGCAAAAACCTTTTCTTCCCGACGATTTGATTAAGATGGTAAGCCTCTTCCCAGTTTAATTGTGCCGGCAGTCATCCGGGCAGTGGGGAAGGTGAGCCCGTAACTTCGGCTCCGGAAGCAGTGACGTGGCCGCTTTGCACGGCCTGCCGTTTATCCTCTCCAGAGCCAGATTCTAGATCATTTTGCTTTCACGACATGACTTTGTGCTTGTTTCGACCGCGCTCATCCAGCTCCTTCTCACCGTAAGCTGCCCGATTCCGACCGAATCGCTCGGTTGAGCCCCTACAGCCCAAAGGGTCGTCATAAATAGGAATCAAATTGAGAACTGTGTGTGTATGTGTGCATGTGTACCAAGTGTGTGTGTGTGTGTTTTTTTCTTGTCGTCTTCTTCTGATTAATCGTCATGTGCATGCACAAGTGAACGGTTGTAGCATGTTGTGCTTGTGCTGAGGGAAATGACTTTTTTTTTTAAGTTTTGCTCTGGTCGTGTTGTCGTTGGTCGGATCAGCTACCAGTGTAGGAATGTATATTGCATGCTTGTTTAGCAAGTACATCGTGCGAAATGAAAATTTCGTAGAAACAGCGGGGTTAAACTTATTTCGTAGCGTTTCTATTTATGGGTTCGGAAGACAAGTTTTCCAATCCAGAGATCCCCAGGGATCAAGGTGTTAAATATGTGTTTTTTTTCTTTTTCGACAACAGCGTTAAATTTAGAAGAAAAAAAACGATTGAACTGAAAATATTATCTGAAAAATAATTATAAAATTGAGATCGGTGTTAAAGCTCAAGTTTATTCATCAAGTGCTTAGCTAACATACACGCTTGGGTGATATAAGAGGTGGAGTTATCGCGCTCAGTCGCTAATAGCAAAATACTAGGTACAGTTCTATTGTTCGAGGTCTCTAATTAGAGCACTTTACACTGTTTTTACGATAGACATGATAAGATTTAAATCAGTAGGCAAATAAAGCTTGAAAAAATGTGTAGAATATATTATCCAACGGCTTACCTAAATTCGGCTAAAATATCTGAGGGTTTCAAATAGTTAATATGATGTGGTGGTAAGAAACAAAAATAATTGGATTATTAAAAATTGTTATCAGATGGAAAAGTAGATTTACTAAGGGCTCTACTGTGTCTGTATGGTGGAGTACAGTCTACTAACAATTGTTACAGTTACAGTGAAGGATAAAAATATAGGATTTTTTTATTTTTTGAAATCATAAATTTAAGGTTATGATGTAATCTTTTAACCAATCGCCTCATTTTTCCTATGTTAAATTCTTTTGGTTTTTGAGAAAAAGATTATTGGATCAATCAAGAAAGCGGTTCTGAGCTTCGTTCTTCAGTAAATAAATCATAGCAGTAATAAAAAATTAAACATTTATCTACAAATTAAAACTTTATTAATATTTGTTATCCCCATACAATAACACCATCATGTTGAATAAAATTTAAAATGATTTAGGAATTTTACTTAATAATGAAGTTTCTTCCAAGTTTTGGCAAGGTTATACATGCATGATGGAAAGCAGTAGCTGAAATGAAAATTGAATGTAAAAGAAGTTCCCTGATTCTATTGTCCGTCACGGTCTGAGTTGATCAGCTGCGTACTACTGTTATTATGTGAGGTAATATTGATTTGTTTTTATTTGGGGCGGTCCGGTGTACGAGGTGACAGCGGCGTTGGTCTTCACACGGCAGGACCGGGGTACAAATCTCATCCAAGACCGCCTTCCGCAGAGCTGACTGCTTTGCTACGGGTAAAATCATGTAACAGAAAGCCAGAAATAGCCGCCCGGGACCTTGCAAGGTTGTAGTACCAAGGAGGAAGAAGAAGAATATTGACTTTGGACATTCTGCTTAGTCAATAATTCTCGCATATCGCTAAAAGGTTGAAATATACAATCTAAGGAGTATATTAGAGGATAAAAGTCAGTATCTCATGAGGTAAAAAGAGTTTTAATTAATTCCAAAACCCTATCATCAATACAATGTGTTCAATCACAACTTAAGGCATTATGACTTATACAACGTCAAATTTTGTTCTACAAGACACTCAAAAATAAGTCTATATGATATAGGGAAATACAAAAAATGTCAGCTTAGTTGTGAACCTTATGCTTTAACTTATTAATCCAAAACATTGGGTAATAATGTGCCGCTCCATACTGATTGCTCATGTACAGTTAAATTTACTGTAAAATACCACGAGCAAAGCATTTTCCTCGCAGCAAACCCTGTCCTTTGCGAACTGTCTTAATATTCACATGTCGATAATGATCATTTAAACAGGCTTCATCTACATCACCTTTATCGCACCCATCCCTAGCCCGGAGTGAACCCATCGGCATCGAAGTATCAATAATTCTAATGTAAAACAAACATGTTCACTCGATAAACACCACCGGCGCACTACACTACCACACTCGGAGCCACAAGCTAAAGTGCGTACGGTTACGATAATTCTTCGTAATGGCTTCGAATGGTGGTACTGCCAGCAGCAGGTAACCGCAAAAACCGGAAACGTAACCATATCCTTCCACTTCCAGCACTAACACAGCAACAAGCAGCATCCACCACCGCCCGCAGAGAAAAATCAACACAAAACCACACCAGCTCACATTACTATGTCAAGCGTTGACAAAACAATCATGGGCCGTCCCTGCTCGCTGATACACCGGTTGAACGTAAATAAGCCTGTTTGGCTGTACGGGACTGTCGGGGAGGGCACGGTACACCGTTCTGCTCGCTCATTCGCCCCCGCCAAAAGGCGCGCTAGCAACGGTAAATGACACGATATCCGCGAAAAATCATCACACACGCTAAAGCCACGTGCTTATGGGGCGGGCGGAAGTGACGTGACGTGTGGAATCGATCGCATCAAAACATGGTTTCACTTTCGACATCCAGGCTGGTGGTTCTGGTGGCTGGAGCAGTGACTACTAACTACTTGCTTAACCGCTGGAGCACCAGAGCCCCAAGTGAAAGATGCTTCTGGCATCGGGAAGCTCAGTGCCAGTTTGACATTGAACAACGCCCCCCATCAATCGATTGAACCTTGACGTTTGTGTGCGAGCGTTCGAGCCCGGCTGTGAGCTGATTTCGACGAAGGGCCGTATCACAACGCAGACAAACGCGTGTGTGTGTGTGTGTGTAGCTACATCCTCATCGTACGAACGTAGAGATGGAAATTTAAACGCAATGACGCACCTTCAATACACACGCTCATCGGGAACGCTTCCGGTACGATCCGCCTGGCACACACACACCGTTTCCAGGCGTTCGTTTCGGGTGAACGGACTTCAAACCACGTCAAACACCGTAACCACACTGTGAGACGTTCCGTTCAACTGGGTTGAAATCTGATTGGGATGGTTTTGGGGGGGGGGGGGGAGAGCACCAGGATTAAATAAACTCCCGATCGCCACCCAAGCACCACCAGGGCGTCTCCATCAAACTCGTGCGCCACCAGGCGCCTCCATCCAAGTGGCCGACCTTTGTTGAACTGGTGTTGAAGCGTGTAGTTTTTTTTTCTGTTTTACGCAACAACAAAAAAAACACAGGAAACAAAAATCCATCCTGCCAAAGATGGATCGTCACGGAAGCCCGAAAGCCAAAAACCCGTAAAGTTGATCCACCCGATCCGGTCGGAAAAATCCACACCAACCAGACGCGCGCGCACGCTGTCTCGACTGTGTACACTCGGTGACTTTTTGTAATTAAATTAAATCTTTTCCTTGGCGGTGGAGATAGATCTTTGTGCCGGAGTTAATGTAGCGGTTCACCAACGTTTCGTGCGCCACTTGGAGGATGTTCAAGCCAACCGACCGGGGTAAGCTAAACGGGCGTGTTTAGCACCGTCCGGGGAACCGGGTTCGGGGTGATATAACGATTTTAATCCTTCAATTTAGAATCTTCTACCCCGACCTTGCCAGGGCGCTGGGTGTAATACGAGTATGTAAACGAGGCTAACATTGTACACGGGAGGGGCCACGCAAACAAGTGGGTAAAAGCTCACGAAGCAAGAAAAGGTTTTTGTAATTTCGGTACCTTCTTCTAGCGAAGGTTTTGCTGACTGCAAATAGCTGCTTCCTTTGCTCTTTTGCACACAACCCCCTCAACGAGCATCAATACCGGGTTTGACAAAAGTAGCTGCTGCTTCTTTTGAGTGTGGTTGTGTGTGTGAGTGTGTTTGCTCGAGCAACAAAAGAGATAGACGACTGGCAGCTCTGCATGGTTGGGGTTGTGGTTTTTATGTTTTGATGGCTTAATTATTTCAGTATGATGACGCATCACGATGAGACGGCGAGATGAAACGAGATGCTTCAATAAAATTAGCGCTACAAGCGAACGAGATTCCAACCCACCCTTCTCCCTCTGCCCCCATTTGCTTACTCTCCCTCGATGGAAAAAGCTAATTTAAAAGAGGTAATGTAATGCGTTGTCAAATGACGCAGCGTGCCCTGCCGTACGCGGTACAGTAAATGATGCGAACAAATTAAATCGGTGCATGGTTTGATATTGAATTTTAAAACCTTTTTAAAGAAGCGAAAGTAGCGAGCCTGTTTATTGTGTTATAAATAAATAAGCTTATCACTTGTTAATAAGCTCTCAAGTCATTCTAAATCATTTAAATTTCTTTTTTTTTGTTGCAATTCAAATTAGGTATATGCATTAAAATGATAATACACCTGATAGTAAAACGGCTCTAATCGTATTATTGGCTTGATCGTTTTCTACGAAGGCTCCAGAATTGCTTTAATGATATTTAATTAAATTAAATGTCTGTTAATTTGCTCTAGGCTATTATGATAAATAAATGTGTATCTGTGTTAATAATCACTTCTTATATTTTGCCCTTTTAGCATACTGGTAACAGCAAATAGACTAGTTTGATTTTGTTTTAATTTTCCAAGCTGAAAATATCTTCTGAACAACAGCTTCAGATTTAAGTAAAAAAAAATCGCAAATTTATGAAATTAATTATTATGATTAAACCCTATGACTGAGCCAGCCATTTGCTAACTGTTGATCATTAGACTGTTTGAGCATAATTGTCATTAGATTGTTGGATACCAATTTTTAAGACAATTTTTAAGACCCGTGATTTATTCTAAAGCGACAGTTTTTATTCTAAAGTAAGATTTTTTATCTTAAGCTGAACTAACAAAACTCAATCAAATAATCGTTACTAAACACAAAAGCTCAATAGAAACTTCTTTTAATAATCATCTTATTCCTTCCTAACGCAAGAAAACTAACCTCATCAGTCCAACCGATTTTCCTTTCATTCTAAATCAATTTATTTGATCACTTCCTACAGTGTAAAACGCTATAAAAAAGGTCACACCATTTAGAGGATGAGAAAACACATCCGAGAGCAAATGTTAAAGCTCAATCCGCCACTCATCGCTTCTAAACTATCAGCACACACACACGGGACAAAGTCGGTGGAAACGATTTAGATTCATCGATGCAATTTCGCCCTAACGATCCCGCCGGCCACGCCGATAATCATCTAAATCGGGATGTAGGTCTGCCATGGATTAAACCCCCGAAAAACTCCGGCCAAACTTCATCCAGGGTTTGCGAGCGATCCCTTCGTCGGGCAAAAACCGACAAACAGCAAGTCAAACAGCGGCAAGGTTGACTTGGTAAGCTTTTGCCCCTCGAGGGTGGACTTACCACCGAACGATTTCCAGTCCGTCGTCGTCGTCGTCGTTCGACTGGACAACTCTACTGGTAGCACTGGTTGGAAAACTCAGCAGAAGCAACGCAAAAAAGAGGGATCAAACCCCCGGAAAGGACCAGACTAAAATGGAACACCAAAAGGAGGAAGAAAAAAACCCAGACCAGCACGGCAAACGCACACGCAAACACTTGCCCACACATAGAGAACGGATGAATACTTCTGCAAATAGAGGTAGCAAAACAAAACGTTCCACACACACCGGCACGTGTGTCGAAAAGGAAGACCCGAAAAGGACATCTTTGTTCGGGTCCGGGCTCTTCCCGTGCCAAGCATTTTGCAGAACGAACCCCAAATCTCGGACCAAACTAACCGAGACCCGAAATAAGCTTTAAATCGTAATATGATAATCCATGCCCAAAACACAGCTACCGAGAACCCAACCCACGACACACGATCCTGATGTGCTGGGGATGAGTTGGTGTAGAACTCTGGATCCGTTTCTGGTCGGAGGGTGGACCCGTCCGCCTGTACGTGTGCAAACACTCCCACCTATATGAGTGTGAGTGTGTGTGTGTGCAGCGGCAAGTTCTAGCCCCATTCTCTAGCCCCAAATTTTTCACCAGCTGGGCGATACGGCCGTAGGAGGAGACCTGTTAGTTTACTCGTTTTGCTAAGTGGACCCATTTCGATACAATTTCACTCCGACTGTCAGCAAGCCCGGGCACAGTGTTGCCCGACCGGCGGCAGTCTCCAAAACGATACCGGAATTGTTCCGTGGGCAAAAGACGAAGCAGTAGTAACGATACAAATCTCATTTTAACTCCTGCGGCTCCGGCTCCAGCTCCAGCAGTGGTATGGGAAGGTGTGATTCGTCTGAACCTGCCGGCTACCGAACACAGCGGCACGATATGTTGTTTTTGCTCCCCGTACCGGGGTTTTGCTTTTCCCGCCCAAAAACTAAGTAGTGTTGATCAACTGGAACAGCGTAAGCCGGTGCTCAGCCAGCCCAGAAGTTGAACCGGTACCGGTGGATGTTTACCGAGATTCAACATAAAACGATTTATATGAAAAGAAGCAGAGATAGCGCTGCGAGAGCACTTCTCCTTTCTATTTCGGCACGCCTGGTACGCTTTTCCCGGGCGTTCCTACCTCCTCCAAGCGCCCGGTTGATTCGCGATAGTACGGCAACGGTTGAGCTTCAAACTGTTGCATGCGAAAATCGGCGTTCTTAGCACACTTCCCCAGCTACGGTGCAGCACCGTCCATCATGATGGAGCCAAATGTGTACGAGAGTGGTAAAATAGTTTTGTGGATTGTTTGCTTCACCCGTTACCGAGCCACTTGTGGAGTTCTGGCCAGAGACTTCACCGTATCACCGACGTTTTCCGAGAGGGAGGTTTTCCGGAAGGGATCGGGCTGCGAATTTCGCTTCCTCTCGCACAAGCAAGAAGGTTTTTGCAGCTATTTTTGATCTGAAACACAAATTGCCATTACGAGAAGTGCTCGAAAAGATTGCCGTGAATCGTGAGCGCTCTCACTTTGCACCTGAGCACACCAGAGCTGGGTTGGTGTGTGTGTGTATGTGTGTGCTTGGGAGATTGTTGGAAAAGAGTTTTCGTAGCAAACTTTTGGCCAAATGAATGGTGACAGTTATAATAGTTGTTGTTGAGACAGCTTTAAACTGCTGCAACTGCGCTTTGATATGGAGTCAATTATTCCTTCGTACGTTAGCTTTCCGGGAAATATTTTGGAAAACATGTTGTTTGTAGCGGGTTATTATCAAGCTTTCTACATAATAAGCTATTCATCAAAGTAGAAGTAATGAATTCCAGGTAATAAAGAGTACAATCTTATTGCACATTCAAAAACACTCGCTATAGTTTTCTAAATAGTTATCTTAAGGAAAAAAGAAAACTATTTGCATGAACCGGTTTTCCGAAAACCCTGAAGAGCATGGTATAGATTCCTAAGAAATTGTGTAATGTGTCGTAAGGAATGTGACACGTAGACATATTTCGGTGTGTTCTAGTAACAAGTTCTAGGAATGGGAAACTTTTCGAAGGCGCTACTGAAACATTTGGACCTTTTCGTATGGTGTAAGCTACTCAGGAACGTTAAGGAGCATATTTTCTAAGCAATGAGGTGATTTAAATATGACGGATGCCTCTATACTTAATCACTTGGACAGGTTTTCAGGTTTGAAGGATAATAGCTATTTTTAAAGGTATTTAAATTTCAAAGAAAAGTATGGCTGATTTAACACAAAAATCCAGTGTAAAATAACAATGGATGAACCCTTCTCATCAGGCACTACACTCAAAGATCTCTTAAAGAATCTTATATTAAAACGTCTAGCATGTGATTTTAGGACGATCGGACCTCTGTTTATCGACAAATAGGCTATAGAGTAAATGTAGTAGAAATTTTTAGTATTGTTTTTTTATATTACAAATAAATTAAGATTGGATAGATAGGTTTGATGAATTATAATACATGAAAAAAATATTTATATGGAATGATTCCTTTCATCTTAGCGGATGAACTGGCCCTGGACAACAAATGGAAATATCTGGTTGAAGTGAAATATGGTCCTTGGATATATTTTTAACTCTCAAAAACATTCCATAGAATCCGAAGTGCAATTGATGTACAGAGAGGTGACATTGCAGCTTGTCTTCACGCAGTAGACTCAGAGATCAATTCTCATCCGGACTGTTCTTCAGTAGTGAGGACTGACTGACTCAATTACGTGAAATCATTAAATCAAGTAGGCCAGAAATGTCAGACAAGACCTACGAGTACAGTGAAAAGAGTATTCTTAACCATATATGACTAACAAATCAAAGCAACACTGCCTATAGCTTACCATGCTTGAAGAGTCAAATCAAGAAGAACAATAAAAAACTTCGGGAAAAGGTTTGGAGCTGCTATAGTTGCCTTCCTTATCAATAACTCCCCGAATGTTGGAAGACAGTAAGCCGTAGGAATTATTAGAAGAAATCAAACTACTCTACTACTTATCATATCAATTATTAAATAGCAGTTAAACAAATTCGATATGAGCTTATCGCAATTTTTATAGCAAAATGCATTCCAATTCTAGTCACATTTCGTTCATGATTTATATTATATATCCTCCAGCAGCTAACTTAGACTTTAACTATTGCTGTTGCATACATACAGCTATACATTTAGGTAAAAAAAAATGGTGGCAAGAGTCGATAATTAATTGATTTGATCTAGTCCTGCGATAGAATTTTTTTATCAGTTACAGAAAAGGTAATCTGGCAGTCTTTTTGATGGACACTTGCTTTCAAAATTCTCAGTAATTGTTACATGCACATGCTTTGTCTAAGACATGCCGAATATTGTAAAAGAATAACAAGCCTGTTCAGGATTTTTTTTACTTTCGAACACACCAGATAATAAAGCATTAATGAGCCTTGTCAATTTCAGCCACTTTGTTCGGCCAAACAATGCTGTTTAGTAACCAAGATTTGCTCCCTATAAAAAGAATTTTTCTTTCGCCGTAAACCATCAGGACTAGCCGATAAAAGAAACGTGAAAACTTTAAGAACCATAACCTTTATATATAAATTGTAAAAAATCAACACTTGCCTTGCCTTGCACTATTTCCTTCTACTTCCCCCAGGGACTAAGCTCACAGTGACGAACCAATCTCTAATAGCAGTTCCTGGAATGTATGGAAATAAAGAAAAAAGTCTATTGTTTAATTTACACGATACGGTTTTGATACTAAAAAATATAATTAAAATCGACACCAAACGTTTGCTCTTGAAGCGTACCTCAATTGCACTGAAATACTGCAACTCAAGCCACAACAAAGAGCAATTATGAAATTCTATATTTCTGACCCTCGCAATGTTATCATGATGGGCAATTGACACAAACCGCCAATAATTTCTGGTGTCAATAAGCAATCGGAAACATTCGCCTTCTTTCCGTACTTTAGTATCACTTCAAATCGTGTCCTTCTAAAACAATAGTCACTTCAAGCTAGAGCATCAATCGTCAATAAACGAAATCAAAATGACAACAACGAAAGTACAACATCATCGTTTGCTGTTCAGTCCAATGTGTCGCACATGGTGCTTAAAAACGCAACCGCTCCTTTTGGGTGGCCCCCAACATACCCACAACCATTTACAATATCCGATGCTCTTCGTTTGTTTGAAGTTGAAAGCCCTTCACTGAACAAGCTGTCAACTTACAATGCCACGTAAATGCTTCATTGTTACCCGACTCACACACCGAAAAACACTCCAATGAAAAAAAAACTCTTGTTGCATGTTGCATCAAGCTGTTTAGCTCTCCAACAGCTACTGCTGCTGCTGCACAATTCCACCTCTTTTCCACTTGACCCAAATTTTGAGGTTACGAAGAACCATTTCCCTAAAATGTCCGAACACTGCTCTGCTACACGGTTTCGCTCATCTCGCCACCTCGAACAATGGTTACAATTTAGCCAGGGCAGCAGGAAGTAACGTTTTCCTCCCATTCGCACGTTTCGGGTAGGATTTTCCATTAGGACGCTTTCATTCGGAAAACCCATTTGGCGCTACCGGGCCCGCGTGCGCATACGCCACCGACGGGCCCGCCAAATTGGCAACCAGTAAATCATGGTCATCGATACGCGACCATTCCTTGCGAACCTGCGTCGGAGGAGCATGTAGTGCCATTCGCTCGATTCACCATTTGCCATTCGATCCGTGCTGTCCGTGGAATCAAACTGTCATTGTTCTCGCGCGAAAGGGTCGCTACGATGGTCTAAGTGCAGCTCTTCGCACGGTCGCAGCGCAAGGATGCAAAAGGACAATGTAAATGCGCATACGGGATGAGACACGGATACGGATCGCCCGTGGTCCGTGCAGCGAGCTAAAGACATGGACTACACCCGTTCGCAACAGTAAATGGTTGGAACGTTGGACCGTTCCCAGCATGCCAAAGGTGCTGCCGGACTGTGAAAGAGGTGTCGAGAAAATGGATTGAATATCCCACTTACTATGAATAGCATTGGCTTTCCCGTGGTGGTTGGGAGGGAAGGTGGGAGTTAACTTCCCAAAAGGGGTGGGAGGGGAGTGCGAGAGTGGGTGACTAGAGCGGCACCCCTTATCCTTCTATTCCGCACAATCAGCGATGGATAAACTCCATATTTTACAAGTAACGATCCTTGGCGCGATCCTTTCACTACGATGCTACACCATCGTCCAACGGCCATCCGTAGCACTTGTGTGCTGGAGCGTTAGTCTTCTCGTTTTTCCCACATACACCTTTCACCCGTTTTCCCATCCTCGTCCCCTCCCCTTTGATTCCCCCACACACTTTACACGCGAGGGCGGAAAAGTCGCTTGACGAAGTGTATTCATTGGAAAGTGCTCGAGCGTGTACATATTGAGCGGAAAAATGCTTGACACTGTACCCTGCATTAACGCTTTTCCCTTCGAAACTCGCCCTCACCGTGCATAGTCGGTGGACGTGAAAATAGCGCACCGGTGTGACCGGATGCCGACGTGATCCGTGAGACGCTCGCGCGAACGTAAAAGCCAAACGGAAGTGGTTTGATGGTGGTGGTGGTGGCGGCCGAGGACGCGCATGAGGACGGGAAGACCGGAAAATAGGGGGGGCAAAACAGAGAGCAAGCAAAAAACACGGAACCAGAATTTCAATCCCGCAACAGTACTGGAGCCTGGAACGGGGAGCTCGAACCCACGAACTTCAACAGGTCGGCCAGATGCTTCCAAACTGTTGCATTTGCCGCCTGTTGCTTTAATTTCCTGCACCGAACCGGCAGACTCCCAGACAACCTGTTGTGTCCTTGTGCTCGTTAAATTCTCTCTCTCGTTCTTTGCTTGCTCTCTCTCTCTCTCTCTCTTACTCTCTACTCCAACACTACATATTCCTTCCTTTTCCCATTCATATCCACAGCTACACAAGTAATCCGCGTGTAGGAAACGCTTTTTCATTTTATTTCAATTCACGTCTCGCGTTCCCTTTTTTTGTCCCGGTGACGCGTTTGAATTTTCCATTCAGAAGCGGAAAAACCGGAGCAGCACAAAAAAGGGCCACCGGCAGCAATAGCAGCAGCGGGAGTTTGGTGCTTTCATGACAGTGCTCGTGATACTTTAAATTGGCGTCTCGTTCGGGCAACTGACAGACACACTCAGCAGGGACAAGGAAACCATCCATCCTGCCCAATTGGTTCGGTGTGATAGTTTTCCGCACAGTGGGTGGATTTTAGATGCAGGTGCACTCCTTTGTGCTGTCTTTTTACACTTATGGAGGTGAAAAGGGCCCGTATAGCGCTTTGTTCGATAATTAAGAGGCTTTTGTTTTGCCTGGAATCACTCAAAATAAATTCAATTCTGCTTTAAATAATTATTTCCTCACGTAAATCAACCCTCCGTTATTAGCTATCCCGAATGAATTATTGCACGGATTATTGAACAACCCACAATTTAACGTGAAGTACCGGGCGCCTCCATTGACTAATGGGTAAAGGTTCGCATTAAAAGCGCATAATATCATTAAGAACGTTTACTTTTACGATCGATCGGGTACGACGCTCGTTCCGTTTCTCAGCTCAACCCCAGCCACGCGCAACCTCCCTGCAATCGATATCGTTAAAGTTAACAGCGCGCGCCCCTAGCGCATAAAGCGCGATTTCATGCAAAATTAAACACGTTTCCCACTTGGCCAAAGTGCCATGTGGGGATGCACTTTTTAAATCACCCGTTCACCACCACCACCACCACCCCCACCAAATGGCAAATGAAGTGCTGGGAACAGGGAATGGTGCAATATACACCGCACTTTTATGAGCGAACGAACCAAATCCGGTAAAAAGGGGGATGAAAATTCGTTTGGTTATGAATTTAAATTGCGATTGTGAGCCCGCAAAACGGGTGCCCCGGTCGGAAAGATGATATTTTTCGCAACCCACCGCTTTGTTCGCGTCACAGCACGAAACGAAACCATTTCGAGGGAAAACACGCCAAGAAAACGGGCAACGGCACACGATAACTTACTTTACGCTCAGTGATTTATTCCTTCCAGTCGGTGCTTAAGATGCGCAAACGAAGGGGAAAATTAAATATTGTAATAATAAAGATGTTTAGCCGGTGCTCATGCGGCCACCGGCAGCAGCAGCCAAAGTACCGATTTCCTCCCTTCGTCCTGCAAACCCCTCTTCTCACCAAGGCTCTCCCCCGTCCCGTAGATAAGGGATTGAGGCGGGATAGAGCGGGATCGCCAGCCAGCCGAAGCCACGCCAGCGCACGACATCAACGGTGGTAACAGCGGGAAGCGGCCCGAACCCTGCGCCCGCTCGAAAGTTTGTTTGATCAGAAAAGTTCAAATTAAAAACTTTTGCTATTTTCGAGTCCAACCGTGTGGGGTACCAACCCGCGACCAAGTGATCCAACCTTCCAACCGGAAGCTGTTTGCCATCATCGCCGTCGTTGTTGTTGTTGTTGTGTGTCTGAGCTGCGCGTTCTTTGCACAGCTTTCTTTCGGCTTTTTGTCAATGGAGAAAAATTACATTAATTCCGGGGCTGGAAAATCTTTGATGATTGCTCACTTACAATGTGGCCGACGGTGTGGTGCGAGTGACAGTGTGTTCGGAGCGTAAGAAGGAAGGGGTGAAAGTTCGGCGAAACTTTACAACACGCGGTTTATTTTCTAGCATTTTCCGGTGTATTGAACAGACGGGCAAAATATTGGCATTTTTGCCATCTCAAGGAAGGTCTTCAATGCAGAGATTGGGCTGGATTGTGAAATAAAATTAAGGAGAGTGGATGAATCATCCATTTTATTCAGAGAACTAGGCATTGATTTTTGAACGCTTGTGAGAGCTAGCGAGGCAGCTTGTTTCTACTTCAAGAGAGAGAAAGAGAGAGATTTTTTTCAAGATACAACTCATAGAGTCTTGCTTATCATTTTTATGGAATTTGATTATTACCTTTTTTAAAGAGGTTAATAATATGGCTAAGCAAACAGCGGATGTATCGAAAGAGATATGTGTATTGGAAACTTGGCAGATATTAGTTCAGTTGTAGCACCACAACAAACATTTTCCCAGGTCAAGAGTGCTTCTCAGACACGTCAGTCAATGCAACAGTCAAGAGGTCTCGGCCTGCCATTTCTGGTTTTCTGTGATTTGATTTCAGCCCGTAGTCAACCCTACGTACGGGGAGGGAAGGCGGTCTGGATGGGATTTGAAACCCGGTCCAGCCGTGTAAAGATCGGCGCCGTTATCGCCTCGGCCACCGAACCGCCCCAAACATTGAATCCAAACATTAGAAGATAGATATCTGTAACTATTCTGCTTCCTTTGTTGCTCTACATCTTCAAAAGGTTTTAGTCTGTCATCGGCCATGATCAGGATTCTTCTCGTTACCTGACGGGTAAAGCTGAGACTATTCAGCATATTCATAGTTCCAGTACTCACAAACGCATCTGAGACACTGCTGTCACAAGAGCTGGTAAACACTGACGAGACCCTTTCAGCCGCATTCTGGAAGATTTTTTGGAAGATGCTTCAATCTTCTTTTGACAAATGTGTGAAATGACAATGGAAAAGTCGCTACAACGACGAGCTGTACGCGCAGGATATCTCACCGTAATACAGCGAATCAGACTCGAAAACTCTCCAGTAACAGTACGTAACATTTATATGAAGGTAAATATAAAACAAGGGGTTGATTATATTAATGTTCTGCTTATTTTTCACTCGAACCTCAACTCGTTGGTCAGATGCATTATAGATGTTAAGATACCCATAACAGTACTGACATAATGCTGGTCATGTCGACATTCACCGGGAACACTTTTCCACTCAAAGCATCTTTGCTGGTAAAACCTTGATTTTAAAGAACATGTATCGTTCCAGTTCTCACATTCCGATTGCCCTGATGCATCAGCACCTATCCAAAATGGAGCAGGTAATTATAATCGTCATCTTCACTTAAGCCAAAGCAAATGAGATCGCCTCTAGAAACGGTATCACAGTTTACTATTTCGTCTTATCAACTGAAAACCTCTATAGAACCCCATTTCCTTCACAGTACATATTTCCTAATTACACCATTTTCTCCACAGCCCCTGCTATATTTTTAGCTCAATTTTTCCACCCATTACGTCTCACTCGTTGAGTAATTTTCGTCATTACCTACACATCGCATTAAATTGGCTGTAATCCGTGTAATCACTGTTAAGCACTGTAACTGAAACATTCCATTTCGTAATTAAAGACTTCCTAAGCTTCCCTCTGACGGGTTTTTTTTTTCCATCGATTTCCCTCCCATACTGGTCTCTCTCTCTCGTTCTCTCTCCTTCTCGGTGTGGGCCGATTTATGGTTACGATTATTAGTACTATTATTGAGCATTATTATTCACAACAGTTTTTTCATCGAACTCTGGCCGACTGGCCGGGGAGAGACCTTTCCACCACTCAATCCCTCTTTTCTCCTCCCCCTACCTCCTCCTTCCCACACCCATCCCTTCTCGAACTCGTTCCATTGCAATCGGGTTCGGTGTTCGATTCGTTCGGCATACCTTGTGCTCGGATAAAATTTAAATCTAATCATACTTTCATAATAGAATCTAATTTCAATGAAGGATAACCAAATATAATGTTCTTCGTCGGTTGTTTCGAGGGGAGGAAGCGGAGGGCGGGCCTGCGAGATTGAGAAGGCTGCCGAAGGCTTATTTCATTTTCTGCCCTCCATTTTTACCTTCACCTTCTTATTGCTCGTGTATCAATACACTCGCCATTGAATGGCGTCCATTTTTTTTTTCTCTTTTCGCTTTTGGGATGTGTTTTTCTTCTCAGTTTTTCCATCGTACCTGGAAAGCTGACGCTTCGTACTACACGCTTTGAGTGAAGATTTTGAATAGATACCCTCCCGGAGCCCATCCGGAGGATGCTTTATACAGGGCCCAACTTTTCGTCGTACGAAAATAGGCCGTTTATCCTGGAGGATGAATTTTCCATTCAAATGTGTTTGCTCTCGTACAGGCGGATGATCTTTAACGGAGCGAGTCCTTTAAACGAAAGCCAAGAGCGCTCGCTGGTGATGGAGCTGTGAGTATGGGATTTGTTATTTTTATTTAATTTTTTTTCTCCTTCGGCTGCTACCGTTCATTCATTCCTCTCGAAAAAAGGACCTTCTTTGGCGCTCCACTTCATGCTACTTCATCCCATAACCCCCACCAAAGGGACAATGAGGTTGTAGTAAATAAATCAAAATATTAGCCAGTCCATAAGATTTTCCCCGTGGGATCACACCGCTTCCGTGCACTGGTCCCCTGCTCACCGGCTGGGTAATTGTCTCGCTGACCTGTTTCCATCACCGACCCATCTAAACGCACCCTCCCCGCCATGCCCAAACACTCTGGCCGCCTTCCAGGCAAACATCATGCGCACTAGGTGAAGATGCTTCCCCGGAGCAAGGTTAGGTCAGGCTTATGGTTCCAGTTGCGTTTGCCGGGGTGGCATCGTTTATCTTCATCATAATCACGTTACATGCCGCTTTTGAAGTGCCTTCGACTCAATTCAAACGGCCCACTGCGAAACAAGCGAGCGCGGGTCCGCGCTATATAAGGACGATGGCTCCGTCCGGTATGGAATAGGCTCTGCACAAGATTCCACCACACTCAGGACAGTGGCTTTGCGTGTCTTGTAGACAAATGAGAAAACAACATTTTCTCATCCATCGTTTCCTCTTCTCACTTTTCTTTAAGGCCCATAAGTTGAAGCTATAATTTTACTCGCCCTTGGTGCATGGATGGTGCCAAGCGAGAAAATGGCTACCGGAAAAGTCAATCTCAGCCAGGCGAACGGTCCCCCGCACGAATGACCGACGAAAAAAAAAGATCGACTCAACCCAGAACCTAACGCAAGTGGCCCTGTTGCTTCAACAATGGTAACCTGAGGCACGCACCGAGAAAATACCAACCAAGAGAAGCAGCATATTAACAACATCGGAAAGGACTTGCTTTCGGCGTTGGTTTGGATGATTTCATGGGTGGAGTTCTAATTTGTTCACCATATTAAACCTCCTGACATCGGTACGGAACGAGCAAAAAAAAAGAAAAAGAAAACAATCCTTACACTTCAACAAACTCCAGGAGGACCAGCTGTTTTCCGCTTTGAAATCTTACGCCCCGGGCGTATTTTAGGAAGCGCGGCACCACTTATCCTCGAGTGGGGAACGATTGGGGTGGAATGTGAATATTAGGGTCGCACCAGTTTTCGAGGTAGCCTGTTTTTTTTTTTTGCGAGAATTACCTGACAAGCGATGGGAAAAAATGGCACAATGGTAGATTGCTTGTGGCCTCATTTTGATTACAATACGTTCGGGGAAGAATGGTTAATCACTGTCTCAATAAAATTATTAAGAGTTGTCTGTTCAATTTTTTTCCTTAGGCTGGTCATGTTAAAGGTATTTGAAAAAAAATGAGGCAAACAAGGAAATATTGTATCATAAAATATTCAAAATAATAGAAATTTTCGTCGCTATCGCCTCTAACATGAGATCACCATTGATATAAAAAAATATATAAAATTTAGCAATTTTTCATTCGACGATTCTTCTCGCCAGGTATTCCAGGAAACTGTCAATAATCTTTTTTTATCTTAATTTTAAATATAATAATTTTCAATTTCATTATACCAGCTTAATTCCCGAGGTGGACAAAACCTCCCAATAGTAGCTGAAACGGATGGGGTCACCCCAGACTTTATCGTTCAGATGCTTTGATCTCTGAAGTTAGAGCTTCCATATGAAACGTGCAAAAAGTCCAGGACAAGAGGAACAATTTTAAATAAAACTTTCTAACCGTGGTTAAGATGAAGCTGTGCGTATGAAAATCGCCCAAAATGAGTAATGAGGACATTGCCGATCGAAGAGCTGACCTCAGTATCGATCCATAGATATTTTTGGATAGACAATCGTGTTGCTGCCAAATTTGAGATCGTTCAGGCTCTGATAGAATAACACAGGATAGGGCAAAAAATCTGTACAAGAGCCATTGCTAAAGACCTGGATAACAGCCAAGGACCTATACTCACTAGTAAAGAATATACTGTATTTTTCGGAGGCTTCGTCTGAGGCATTATTTGAACCCCGGTTCTGCTGCGTTAATACCGCCGCCTGTATCGCCTCGGTTCCTTGGTGGACTTTTAAGGAGTGTTCATTTTCTAAATAAACGCAAACGCAAAATTTGAAATTTATTTAACCCTAAGTCATGTTAAAAAAATCATGAATCCAATCTCATGCTACCAACATATCGAATGCAGGTATAGTATAAATATTTTTAATAAAAAATCAATTTTAAAGCTTTAATAGAAAAATGTCAAAAACTATTACAATTTTGAGTCGTGATTTTATTGCCTAGTATATGCTCTTTGTATTTGTAAAATGTACGTTACCTTTAAAAATTGGAGGACAACAATTACATTTCATTTATTTTTCATGCGTAACTTTTATGCTTAAAATAATTCCATCAAAGGACTTTGAGCTACTGTGCGTCCGGTGCAATTAACAATAGCTCCGATGATGCCGACGATGGTACGAACCAGCGCGTCAATGTCAACGGAATGTTTAACTTTGTGGACATTCGCTTTTTTCGCCCAACCAAATTTTCCAACCGTCACCGGACCGAGCGTTGGTAGAAAAGTTTCAATTCCAACCGATGGGCTTTCCTCAGGATGGGAGTGAGAGACACAGAGAGAGAGAGGGAGGAAATCCTCCTCCTGCAATCAGCATCGAGCGCGTTCCACCAATACCGTAGCAAATTGAACCGTAACCGAAACTCTTACCATCCAACCGTTTGCCGAGTGTGCAGAAGTTAACAGCGTGGAGCAAAACAACAAAAAAACAATATCCGAAATACCTTCAAACATCCCAACAATTTGTGAAATGAATTAAATTATTCATTGCGCCACATTTATTGCCGTACGTCGGGCGAAATGGGCTCGAGATTCCTACGCCCATTTAGCTCGCTCTCCATCAGCGGAGCGGTTGTTTATCGTCGTCTCACTGGCCGTTCGGTTGGCTCGTTCAGCACAGGGACACAACTTCGCAGCACAGTTTCTTTGGTCGACACTTTTTGTCCAAAACTTTTTTGACCTCTCACCATCATCGCCATTTTTTTCGTTTTTTTGGAGCGGGATGATCTCTCCACTGCGTTCCACCCCTTTTATCGTTTGCACGTGGCCATAGCACACTTCAACGGTGGGACAGACAGAGAAATCCGAATGCTCGTGCCGTTTGGAGGGCTTTAATAATTGAAAATGGTCAACTTTGACAGACTTTTCCGGACGGAAGCCCCAAACCGGAACATTCCACAGTGGGTGAGACTTGCAAACACCAACACCAGCTCCAACAGGACTCCACCAAGGCTTCCCGGGACCGTGTTGGAATTGAGTTTGGAAATGATTGAGTTGGACGGTACTGTGTTTCTGCGAAGTGCGATTCTTCCCTAACTTGCCTTAACAAGCGGAAGACGCTTGTCAAAAAAAACCCTAAAAAATCTTTCCCTCCAGCTCCAAGGCTCTGTCCACTTGTTGTCCCCAAAAAACCTTGGGGTTGGAATTCTTGCCCCACTAGCTTCCGACTGCTCTGTGGCTGCTCAATGGTTGTGGGATCGTGGTTACTTCCACTGCTCTGGACAGCAGGCAAGCGAAGCTGGAGATTCGAACCGGCAGCATGGTCACTTCGTTCTGGTCTTCCGGGGGCAGAGGCACTGTGCGGCCGTGTCCCAGTGTGTAGCGAGGAATTTCATTTATTTTCATTTCCTTTTCATCTTTTCTGATTATGTCATTCCACCGGCTTGCGTTCGTGGCTTCGGTGTCGCCTTGGCGTTTCAATTTCTTCGGGCATTCGGACCAGACCAAGGGGTTTTTCGGGTTATTGGTTGGTATAAATTGTGCTTACGGAGAGAAATGCTTGACCGAAACCACCGAAAATGCATCCATCGTGTCGATTGTCTGCTGGTTGCTTTGAAGTTGAAGCTTCCCGAAGGACATACCAGACGCTTCTAACCGGCTGGAGCGTGGACAGTAATAGACACCAATATTTTTGTTTTGTTTTAATGACTTTTAATAATCGTCCAAGGAGATTTCCCTCACAACATAGCCTGAAATGAGGAACAGACAAACGAGCTCCTCATACTCGTTAGAGAAGATTCGGTAAGATATATTGTTACCCAATCTAGGGTTCCATTGAGTTCCAAAAGTTCATTTATTATGTTTCATCACCTATCATGGCATTCAAGCTCTGAACCATCCTTCTTCACCCAGGAAGCACAAGTCAAAAACTTGTTCACACTCACTTGAACCGGAGCGCTCAATGTGTTCCGGAAGATCAAGATTCAACTGGTTGTAGTCGCTCTCTCTCTCTCTCTCTCTCTCCGTTCAACTTTTTCGCTTCTCGAGTATTTTCCCTTGCCGACATATGACAATCCATTTCGCACAACTTTTTCCACCTTTTTTCTCTCGTTTCGAGGATTCACAACGAGGTTGTCGTGGAACGACCTGTGAGCGAGTGAGTTGAGCTCTGGTTATGTTTTATGAGTTTAGCTTTCCACTGAGTCTCGCTCCGTGCCGCATCCACGCACCATTCATCAAGCAGCGAACCAGACAAAACGACAAACGAGCAAACGAATGAACGGTGAAAATGCGAAATGAAACGGAAAACGACCGAAAATCAACAATTCCACCGCGACCAACCCAGAAGAACTTGTGCCCGATGTGATTTCACCACGGCGAGAAACGTGACGAAGCAGCAGCAGCAGCAGCATTAGTAGCTCCCGGCCACAAGCAAGAAGGTGAAAAGGGATAAAGGAATCTCTGTTTAAATTTAATATTATCATGGGCGAGGCGGCAAGTGGTGTGCCGTCAGGTGGATGGCGCGAAACGAAATCAGGGCGAGATGTGTCCGGAACACGTGAGATCGTCTACGGTAGCGATTCTGCTCGCTTTAATACCCCGTGTCCGCCTTCACCCTTTCCAGCTTCAAATCAGCGTGCCCAAGTGGCTTCTGGCAGGGATCAGCAGAAAGCGAGAGGGAGAAACGAGGGAAGTTGGTCTCCGGAAGCCTTGGAGACTGTTGGAAATGACATTCCACGCACTGCTGGAAGGATTGTGCGGCGCGCTCCCCCCATTCAGGACAATCCTGTCGCTCGTACGTGTGTGTGTGAAATGCCAAACAATGGCGCACTTCGTTAAAGTGCTTTCGACGCTGACAGAAGAAGTCCCATAAATGCACTATTTTAGGACGAGCTTTTCGAGTGTGGGGCTCGGGGAACGAAATTTGACTTTCACTCTGATGCGTTTTGAATGAAACCGATGAGCTGGAATACTTTTGCCCTGAACGGTTGCCCTCCCCGGTAACGTGACGCGGTTACGCATGGTTATCAAATATCAAACGGAGTTTCGAGATCTTCTTGGAGCGCGGAGGCTATTTTTTTGTTTTTGGGTTTTGTGCAGTCTGTTTGAAATTTAGCGTGGAAAAGGCTTTTGCTTAGAAGCGAACGAATTTGGGTTGTGTTGTTGCTCACATGTTTGGGGACACTAGCAAATGCTACTGATCTTATAAAAAGCTCTTAAACTCTTAAAAATATAAAAAAATACATTTCAAGAAATGAAAACCCAGACTAGACGTCAATGAAAACAGTATTATATTCTCCAGCAAGATGTACTTTTACGTGTAAGATGTCTCACAGGAGCATTCTAATAAGCTAACAAGTAACATTCCTTGGAAGCTTTCTATCAAATATCTAGGGCTACAACCTGATTACCCAGTCAATAAAGTTGACTATAAATTTCTTAAATGTTTTTTCGATAGAGTAAGTCATCAAGTAGCCCTATAATCAACACTTCTAATGCAAATAGCTTATGAAAAGCCAAGGGCATTTCCTCACTGAATTTTACCTTATCCCGGGCATGCTCGGTTATAAATGAATTGTTTGTGTAGAAGTATTGATGGCCCGGGCTTAAGTGGTTGTAATAGATTGTATCAAGTCTTTAGTTTTGGTTCAGAAATGTTGGTGTAGGATTTTGGAAATTGTTCTATTTGAGACATGTTGTATGAAAAATAATAAAAAATAATAAAGAAATAAAAAAAGATGAAAGAAAATTTATCAAATAAATTTAATTAAAAAAATCAAAGCATAAAAAATTAAACTAAGGAACAAATAAATAACTTTTTTTAGATAAATCATAAATAGTGACACTATTTTTTTTAATTATTCCAAAATGAATAAGATCTATCTTCTCAAATAAATTTTTTATTTAAAAAAACCGGAGTTAAAAAACATATCAGGTTAAGGACAAAATATACTCCTGAATATCCTGAAGCATAATTAACAAATGATATTTACAATTTATTTCAAAAATGTTAAGTTTAAAGATGAAAAATGTTAACCCAGTTTAAAGCCATACGGCTTGGTTGTACTTGAAGAATATGAAAAAATATGAAAAAATATTTGCAGAACGTGGTAGAGTTTTTATTTTATGATATTTAAAAAAAATTTCAATAAAGGCTATTAAACACAAATCTTGATACATGACTTAAAAATATTTCCACCCAATTTAACAAAAGCTCCGCACGTAGCTTCAAAAAATGAAGCTTAATTCATTTAATTAGAACTCAAAAATAAATATGAATAAATGTTTGAAGACCACGCGTAAAATAAGTCGTTTATGCAGAACTGCGTACTAAATGTAATAATGCATTATTGATGTCAAATTTTAATTAGCTTAAAGTTTTCAAACGTTACTCAGAGACTTCCTGGGTTCTTATATTAAATATCGAAATACAATTTTCAAAAATTATGTCATTTGTTAATTATTTTCAAATGCTTACAACTTACAGTAGTTCAATCATTGTAAGGAATAAATTCCTAGCAAAGATCTCTCAGAGCAAAAGATCAAAATTTATTTGACGAGAGAGCTAAAAAAATCGAATCAAGTTTAAAAAAATATTTAATTAAACCAAAGCAAAATTTCATTATCATAGTCAAAACTAGAAAATAAATTTTACACACTTTTCTCCAAAACAACTCCTACCAAACTACATCGATACTACGAAGAGCTTAAAACCTTTAATACAGCTCACTACGGGAAAAGCTGTGTTAATAGATTGTATGCCGAAGTATGTGCACTAGCACATGCCCCAAAAATCCCCCAACAGAACAAATTCCACAGACACACACACATAACACCGTATCGCATCGCACCGTATCGCATTTAATCCCAACCCAAATTCAATTTTTCATCACCTCACTTCATTGTGCTAAAAATGTGAGTGACGGATTTTTCATACCAACACCCGGTTGTTGCACGGCTTTCTATTTTTATGCAATTACTACACACACACTCACACGCCATCCGCTCTTATATGCCAGCTTATGCAGTTCTTCATATTTTTTGTGTGTTCTCATCTAACCTTAATCCCCCGAAAAAAAATGATTCCCTGGCACGAACTCGCCACTCATCGTCCCCTGGGTGACTCACCTCACCAAACCAGGACGTGATTTTGGTCCGTTCGCCCGACACTCGAACTGTCAACTAGCACGTCACAGCGCACCGAGACAGTGCAGCGAGTGACTCTGGCAGTCTTCTCCGGCTACAAGCAACCTGTTGTACATCTGACAGGTCCGTTGACACACGCACTGACAACGCTTGTTGACGAAGCCAGCTCAGAAGCCAGTGCACGGTTCTGAGCCAAGATGAAGAGACCACTGGGGCTTCTGCAAGCTGCTGCTACCCGGTGCTCCGACGAACTGCTTACTGGAGACATAATTAAATTTCATTCATTGAATTTTCCGTTTTCGGAGCATGTACCAAAAGCGAACAACGGATAACTTCCGGTGGCGGTAGAACAGGCAACCAAACCAAAGAATGACAACAACGATGACTACCACCACTGTCAGCGCTGCTATGCAGATGTGAGATGGCCGTGACCGACCCAGACAGATGGAAGAAGTTTGACTCGCGAAATGCAACAGATATCCGGTCGTCGCATGGAAGCCACTCACACCGTCTACCAGCTTATGGAAAGAGAGAGAGAAGGAGAGGGAACACAAAAAAGAACCACTGGCGGACAAAAAACTCCTGTGGTGTAGAATCCCTTCGGGAAGGAACATTCTCAGCCGATCATATTGAACGAGTAGACGAGTAGCGCTCACACACAAAAAAAGGGGGAGCAAATTTTAATATTATAATAAAGTAATTAAAGGATGCGGAACAGTTGACATTGGAGGCGATGGCGAACGATGCTGCAAGGGACATCGGTCCAGAAATTTAAGCTTACTAATGAGCCTCACTTACCGTGTGTGTGTAGAACCACTGGACCGACCGGTTGATGACATTTGGTCGTGAGGTTCACGGACACGTAACGCAATCGCCAGCAATGTTCTCTTGAGCGTTTGATACACTTCCGGTCGTCTAACTACACTGTCACTGTCACTGTCCTGCTGGCTCGATGTCACTACACGATCGGTTTTTTCGCGAAATTGTTTAGTTTGGGAGGGTTTTTTCTTGCTCCTTCTGCCCAGTGACTGATGACGATGCTCAATTTCGGTCGTTCTGCACCTTTGCTTCAACCAAACACGACAAACGCGCACACGGACACGGTTTCCACGGACGGTGCATAGTTTATTAACTCAATTTAACTTTATTCGGCAGGACGGTAATGATTTTTGCTCGCTCTACTTTGCTGTTTGCTCTAATGTTCCTTGTTCGGGTTTTTTTATGCTTGCAGGAGTCAGGCTTCGATTTATTGACGTTTGGTGGACGCGTTGCCAGTAGAAGAAGGGAAATGAAAACAAAATGAAGGTGAAAAATCAAACAAGCACCGAGCAAGCCACCGGTGTGCATCCAGCACAATCACGTTTGGTTTGGGTTTGGAAAAATTGGTTAGCGCTACTGCTACTTGACTTGGTTGGACAATTTTTTTTTCCACCGATGGGTGAACCTCGAGTTTTTTTTCCTGCCACTTTCCACGCTTTTACTTTCTAGTGTTTGCACTTCAACGCGTCCATGGCAGGCCGGAAGTTTTGCTTCACCTGATCGAAAGGCATAATGATGAACGTGGTGAGCAAGGAACAAAAACCGAAGCCAACCGAACCTAGACGACACAACCAAAACAAAACAACATTAAACAAACTTTCACCCCAAACCCCCAAACCAGGATCCAGGATCGATCCATACGGAAAGCGGAAAAAAAGTCGTGTCTGTAGATGGCACTCTCGTACTGGACCGGGCGCTTTCTTTCCTCCTTCATTTCCTATCACTTGGTGCTGCTTTTGAAGGGCGGCTTCCAATTTCTAGCCACGCTCGTCACACGCGCTCGTTTTTTTTTTGCTTTTGAGCTTCATGATCTTAAATTTTTCCTCGGCTGGACACACTCGCTCCACAGCGAAATCTCTGTGTGTGTGTGAGGTCACGGTTTGGAAAACCATTGGCTTCAACACGATGCACTTGACAGGACGCGGCGTTGAACTCGGTGTTTAAAACCGGGCAAGACATGAAAGCTCTCCGTAGCCTGGCTCTTTTTGTTCTGCTTTTCCGCTCACATGGTTTCGTGGTGTGCGAGTGGGTAAAAGTCTCGAAAATAATTCACTTCCAACGTGTTGTGCGGTGGGGTGTGTCTCGGCAAAACCCTGGTGCGCCGGCCAAGCTGCCAAGGATGCTTGGAGTTTTAATTGGAAAAATATTGTCAATCTTCTAGCCATCAGCATTTGCTAGCCCGGGTGGTTGAGTGAGTGGAAAAATGGATTCTTGGTAGTTTTTTTCTTTTGTGCCTGGGAAATCGGGGAATGGGGTTTTCCACTCATACAAAAACTGATCACTTTGGCCTTTTTGTTACCGGTTAGCTTTACGAGTGCGATAGGATGTGGATAGGATTTAATACTTTTCAACACCTTCTGTAGCGTATTTGGGTGGAAATTTAATTTAATTACTACAAGATTACGAATGAACGGTCGGTGAACTGTTTTTTTTTTCTGCCAAGTAATTTATCGTCCTACAGCTCAATAAAATTACGAAACTCATTACTGAAGTGTTCCTTCAAATCCTACCAAACACTGGACACTTGAAGCGAACGAAGGACACTGGCGCAACACAGGCGAAGGAAACTCCGATGAAAATCGACACCCAACTACCGGAAAAGGAGTAGTTTTTTTCTTTTCGGTAAATAAAAGCAACCAATTGAAAACTGATTAAACAGTTTGGATAGTAAAACACTCGCACCGAGACTCGCACTCGCACCGCTCGAGACTGTCTGAAGTTCTTTGCTGAGCAGTAAACACAGGAAGGAAGCTCAAAGCAAGGATTTCAGCTGTCCAACAACGAACAAAACCTGGTGGAAAACTCTACCCATTTTTTCCATTTTGTTTCTTCTTCAAAGAACTAAACCCAGGAAGAAATCAAAAGACAAATAGCCAAGCCAACCGTGCTGGGTATCTGGCTGGGAGTGAGTTGTTTTTTTGTTTTTTGTACCAACTTACTATTTTCCAGCTTTCCAGTCAAACAAATCGACACGGTCCTTAGACTGGCCAACACGCAAAAAAACCCGATCCTCGGAAGGGAAGATGACGGCTTAAATCAACAACAACAACAAAAAAACCTCAACCAACACTCCGAAAGCCAGATGGACCGTGGCGATGGTGTGGCTCGGCATTTGTGCGATATCTCGTTTTTTTCTGACTCATATTTCAATTTCCTTACTTGCTTGCTTTTGTTTTGACTTTTTCCCCATTTACTATTCTACCGCTTCATCAATGTTTTCATTTTCTTCATCCGTATCGGGATGGTGGAGTGAGCCTTTTATGCTTTTTTGTTTTAGGAAGCAAAGGTAAACCAGTGGATGTTTTTTTGATTTGGTTTCAGTGTTTTCTTAAACTCTTTCCTTGATTTTTTGTTTGTTCTGTTTTGACTTCTTACGTTTCGATGGATCGGTTGATGATTTTTTTTAAGATTTGTCTTATGATTTTGTTTGAATTTATGATGAACTTGAAGTATTATTTTCCTCTTAAAAATTTGTTCTCTTTTTCTACTACTTATAGATGTTAAGTATCAATTTTCATTTTTTCAATTTAATTCAATACCAAATTTTAAAGACTTAAACGATTGTTTTTTAAACAAAAGATAAAATGTGAGAAAAATCTAATTTAATTTAACAACTACTTGACAACAACGATGAACTACTGTATAAACGGAAACTACCAAAATCTACTTCCAAAATTGCTACTCTTTACGTTTACCAACCTCTTCCATTCTCTTTTCGCACACACATTTTTTCAGGATTTCACACCAGTTTTCTCCATCAAATCATAAGCAGAAACTCAACAAGCAAATCATCGTGAAACAATTAAAACTGAACGCTGCTTTTGCATTTCTTCCGTTGCTTCTGCCACCATATGTGTCCACCAAATCACTGAATCAATAAAACCAATACAAGACGCAAGAACTAAAACGCTCAACAACTTCTACACTGCCAGCCGAAAAATCACCCGAAAAATGAAACGCAAAACGCAAAAAAAAGGTACTATTCCACCGAACTGTGGTGCGAATCTTTCGCACGACGGAAACGATTGTCCCTGGCGTACACACTTGGGCAAGCTCCGTTGTTACTGCTACCGCTACCAACTGACGACTGACACCGTGTTCGAACGCCCGGAGTAAGGTTCTAAAAAAACCAACGCAGCCTTCTACTACACCACCCGAGCTGTCACTCTGCACCGTACCGTTCTGAAGGGCGCTAACGATGGGACAGGACCGTCGGGTGGTCTCCCCAGCCATCCAGTGGGAGAGACCGACGAGCTCGGGAAAATGGGAAGCTTGCCGGAAAAACTTCCCCTCGTGAAGAGCCGAAAGCGGGCCCGAAAAACCCACCCTGTTGCTGTCATTCGAAAGCGTTCGGCTGGTCGTCACCGAGACACGGAGAAGTGACATCGGGCTTCAAGGGGGGGGGGGGGGGGGGAGCAGGGAGCGTTCGTTCCGAAAACTGGGCCCGAAGCGAAGCGAACACACGAACGCCGAAGACAGTCAGCCCGAGGAACGCACCCTTGGTTGTATCAACCGCCTGTTGATAAGCAGCAACAGTTTGGTGTGCGCGTTTGCGCACGACACGTGTCGTGCCCTTTTTCCCCCTGACTTCCGTTCCGTACCCCTGTACCGGCCACCATCCCCTTGGTTTTTGCGGGGTGGAAAGCGAGTTGGGAAGAGGGGAAAGAGTCGGTGGTGTCACCGCCCCACAAGCATTCGGAGCCACCATCGGCTGGCGGACTCGATTCCCAAGCTCGACGATGTCACACCCGCATTTCGACCATTTCGGCAGGCACTGTACGCTGTACGCTAGGCTACATACACTATCAACCGGCACCGGAGTGATGGTATTGGGCCAGTTGGGAAAATGCCCACCCTCGCCCTTCCGTCGCAGCCCCGTTTTGTCATCTGCGATATGGATCCCTCCGTACCACTGCTTCTTGTGGTGCACACATCAATACACTTGCCCACACACACACAAGCGCACACAATACTGACTTAATCACATGCTTACCACCGTACGGGCGTTCTTCAAGCAAGGGGGAGCGAGAGAGAAGAAAGAGTGTGTTGAAGATGGCATATTTTCTACTTGTCAAGTCCTCTGCAATAACCGCGGCCTATTCCTACACGCCCCGACTCGCCCTACCGTATGGAACCCGACCGTCGGATGAAAAGAAATCGCCACGCCGAGTAAAGTGTGGTCGCGGAAACTTTAAACCTTCGCGTAAAACCGCGTACATCCCAAGATCAACGGAACAGATGGCGTGAAGTTACGGGGGTGAAGATGCTGCTGCAGCTGGTCAGCGTATGGTTAGCGGGGGGAAAAAAAGCCGTGGCATCAAATGAAAATACCATAAACGTAAAGCACAGCCCGATCGATTGTAAGGGAGTATCAAACGATACTCAACTCTTGAATATTGTGGCGTGGTGCCACTTCCAGATGGTAGGCAGTGGAGTTGGATTTTGGGAGTGGTACCGGGCGATACAGAAGTTGGGGTTTTCTTGTTGGTGAAAAGCTTCAACACACGAAGCGAAATAAGAATAGCCACCACCATGTTTGTTGACCGTTTGTACTATTCTTACTTTAGAATGTTAATAAGTGTATTTTAAATATCCTTTGCAAAATTTAAATAGAACCAGCTTGCTACTCAATTTTTGACATTCTTTATCTCGTGTTTGACTCAATTGCAGACAGCTCCCATTGATGATTTGGTCTTATGCAAAAAGGAGCAAAAAAACAATCTATGGTTTACTTCATTTTATAGCAACAGGTTGAATACATCATCCTACATTCTTAAGAAAGGCGAAGGTCCAAATAAGCCATTAATCAGGTATCTCTTCCACAGAAATCGGTTAAAATATTTTCTTACCACATGGCAATGAAGTACTCTTCCTGAACAATTTCTAATCCGACTTCATAGTGTTACGCCGGAGGAAAAGCTGTTTAACAGTTCATTATAAGCAGTTATTTGTAAAAAAAAAAAAGGTAAACTAATAGCAATCAGCGATCCTTAATTCGTGAAGAACTGCAATTTCAACTGACGACATGACTAGTGCAGCATATTCTGTTAAGCAACGAACGCTTGAAACGCTCTCGGAGTCTTAGTCAGTCCAAGTATTTGGTCTTTATGGATGAAATGATGGAGTGGTCCGATGACCGAGGCGACAACGTCGGTGCCAGTCTTTACACGGCAGGATCGGAGTTCGAATCCCATCCAGAAAGCTTCCTCGTACGCAGGGCTTGACTACCTTGCTGCGGATAAAATCAAGGCACCAAAAGCCCGAAATGGCAGGCCGAGGCCTTTCGAGGTTGCAGTGCCAAGGAAGAAGAAGGACGAAATGAGGTTCCCACTTGACGGTTTAGATAATTAGTAACGTTTTCGGTAAGATATTCTCCAAGAACCCGTTTGTTATGTGAGTTGGAACTTTCATGTTTGGCAACTGATAATATGAGGAGAGATTTCAAGGCAAGCTTCCTTTGGTATAGTTCTCAACGAGACTGTAGTCAAAGAGGAATCTAAATATTGAAACATAGTCTTACTCGACCAATCTTTTAAGGGCTCATTCTTCGTTTGGCAGTAGAAAAATGACACAAATCATTGTTTTAAAATTATTGGGGCAAGATTTTCACACAATATTTGAATGGGTTTTGAATTGTTAGAACCGATTACCGATCTTTTTTTTTCTATTAAACCTTGTAAATCAACATCACATTTTCCGACGAGTTAGTTCAAATTTTTCCATTTTAAATATTTTTGAGATGCTAGAGAAACATGATACAGTCAATCTCTGAACGGTGTTCATTTTAAACACACCTCTATCTTCTTCGAGAACAGAATAAAAAAAACCAACCTTCACGACATAAACGAACACTTTACAGGCTACAAAGCACAGTCCTAAAGTTCGGTACGCCAAGAAATGCGAACGAGGAGAATCAAACCCGTCAAAACGCTTGTCTTCAGGACAAACCACCATTCAACAATACGTCATTCCCTCTGCCCGGTCCATCCACGACCCGGATCCCAGTCCCAATCACTACCACTTCCGGGTTTTACGATTTTACGAACGCCACCGCCAAACAACGGGACCAGATCGAGCGAAAGCTTTCATTGAATTTTACTTCCGCCAGACAAAAGCATCAAACACGCCCCTATCCGTTGCAGGCAGAGGAAGTAAACTTTGGTTAGCATTTCTTGAGCGCTGTGATTTTTATGTTGCGAATGAGCATACTTTATGCTTTTTGACGTTCGCCACTCTCCTTGTCTCACCATTACAATAGGAGAGAAGAGTGTTCAAATGAAACCCCGTTTATGTGGATAGGAAAATTTTCTATGGAGAAATTGAGACAGTATCAAACATTTTTATTTATTAATTATTACGGACTGATGCCGTATTGTCATCAAACATTTTTAAATAAATATAAAATAAATTCGCATAAACATGAAGCTTTTCGTTCTCTAAACAACAGCTTTCAGACAAACAGAATTATTCACTAAAATTTTTCCTTCCCATTCCAACCCAAACAATTGGACACATTCGCATCGACCCGCAACCATATGGATAGACATTCTTTCTTTCTTTTTTTTTCGTTAAACCCAACCACACCTTGACCGTGGAAAACCGCAACGACACATCCCTTGTGGAAAAGCCCACGCAAACGGATGAGTTTTCCCACATCCTTTCGGCCCGCTACCATGCTGCCTCGCTTCACTGAAACGTTCCGCTTACCACCGAATTCTAAAGCCTATTTCTGGACGGTGGTTCGGTGTGAATGCATTCGTGGTTTGCTACATTTTTGTGGCCACATCACTGTAGTTCACACACTTGACTTGACGAACAAAAAAAAGAAAAAGAAGATATCCCACACCAACCTCGAACGATGGTTTGGACGGTGGCGAACTTCAATTACTAGCGTCCAATGGAATGCCACTGCATTCTGCTTGCTTCTTGACCCATCCAGTACCAGTGTCGCAAACGGGACGAAGCAACCAGCCCAAAAAGGTCAGACACGAAAATGAACGCCCTGGATAAAAGAAATGAAACCCGAAAAATGAAACTCTTTTCCAGACGACGAAGACGAGTCAGATCGACTTTCTTCAACTGTTGGCGACAGCAGCAGCAGCAGCAATCTATTTCCCTGCATTCTATCGAACTTCAGCTCTCTCATATCTCGTGCGTATGTCGGTGTGGGGCCATTTCGGCGTCAAGAACGCCACTTTATCTTGAGCAGATGAGAAAAATAATATAAAATCCTAAATACAACTCCCAAGCCTCAAAATCGGTCGAAAGCAGACAGTCAGAATGAGGCTCGGTCGTTGTGGTAAACGTTTTAGAATGATTAGAAAATCTTTATGTGTAGTCCCTCGTGAGGGAAAACTCCGTTTGAAGTTTGCCAAATGTGTCCTGAGCGATTATCGGATACAACAAAATGGTTCAACTTTTTCGTGTATGTGTGTGTGTGCGCGCGTTTTTTGCTGGCAGTTGTGAGAAGGTTGAAGTAGGTTAATGTTTTTGGAAATTCGTCACAAGCTTGATGTGTGTTTTCTGGCTGTCTCGTTCTATCAAGCTCGCAGCTCAGGAGAGCAACATCCTCAACAATAATTTTGGAGGGAAAAGTTGGCAGCAATAAATACCTTCATTTGTCTTAAAGCCATTAGAATGAGTATTTTACTGATGATAAAGCGTTTTCTTTGGTTGGAGCATTGCTTCTCCCGCTTTCCTTTTCTCTTCTGTTTTGATTGCTCAGAAGGACTTTGTTTCAAATCAAAACTCCAATTCCATTTCCAAATCTGAAAGGGAGGGGGGCCCTTTCGTACGAATCTCGTTAATGCGATAATCGCTTGCCAACAAAAGCATGTAAATCACTGAAGACAACAATAAAAAAACTGAAGAATGTTCCTTCGATTTTTAGAACGATTTCAACGAAAGTAGCATCCGATGGCTTCACAGCTAATTTGAAGCTAATTGAATTAACACGATCCCGACACACGACCAAGATCGTCGGTGCATTCGAACCGAGGAGAAACGCACCAAATGCCAGTAGTTTTAGCAGTGCCTTACATCAGAAATTACACACACACACACACTGCGCTCGTTCTTGTTTCAACTCATTCTTTCTTCAGTCTCCAGGCTCTTATTACACTCGGCAAAACAGGCGTCGGGTGCACCTGCATCGACGTCACCGAGAGACTTTCCCGGTACAAGTAACTTCTGCCCGGCGAACGATTGAAGTAAATCGATTCCTGATGTGCAGACGCTCCCAAACGTCATTAGCAGTCTGCCCCGGCGAAAGGCAATCCCATCACGGGGGAAAAAGGCTTTCTTGTAATTCGTCCCACACGATTGAGAACTAACTCCCGCACTTCGTTTCGTGCCACTCACTCCAGAGCTCCCTCATTGGAAAATCTCTTAAAGAAAAAGGGTAGTGTATGTCTTGCACGTGAAGTCTCGCTCGTAAAGGAACTTCACACAAAGACACTGGAGACTGCCGGAGCCGAAGGGTGCGAAGGTTTACCATTGAAGATCGCATAATCAGTTTGGAAAAAAAAAATTAAAGACAGCTCTCGGGTGCACTCGGGATGCAGCTCTTCCAGCCGGGTTTCGATTATCGGTGCTGTGTTCGGTATCTACCGTTTTGTGCCAATAATGGCACGGATTTCGACGGTTGATTGGAAACAAGATTTAAAAGGGGAAGGCTTTTTCTTCTCACACATCCCGTATGGGTGGTTACATCTTAGTCCCGGTGCTGCAATGGAGCACCTATTTCACCTGGCGTAAGAAATGCGTGCTGTTCGTTCGGTGGAACAAACGTGCACTGTATATTGCTGCAGGCTGCCGAAGCATCCGTGTTCGTACGGTCGGAGCCAAGCACAGCACAGCAACCGATCTGCATATCTGAAGAAGACGTTCCCCATAACAACCGGCCCAAAACAGGTAAGAAAGTAGGCAAAAAAAAAAGTGGACGGCAGGCGGACCTCCCAGTTCCCGTGTTTCTTTCCTCGCAACCTGCCGACTACGATATGGCGTAGACATGCATGCATAAAATGGGAAATATTTTCATACCATCATGCATTACTCCTTACTAGCGTGTGTGTGTGTGTGTGTACTATACTCGCTTTCATTGATCATCGTTTCGAAAAACTCCAATAGCTCACTCCACCGTCGAGCAGCAGACACACTGCACCGAATTCTTCGGTTCAGCTCCAAAGAGCATCCTGGTAGCCTGGACGAAACGGGGAATGGGCAGCAAAAAGCAACAAAGTAAATTATTCCCTCCCGATCGATTTTCTTCTCGCCTACCGCTCCTATCCCCCGTTTGTCTTGTAGTTTTTATGTGTGTGTGAGTCGGCATTTACTTTTCTTCCTGTTGTTGACTGTTACTCAATATGTGAATCACGATCGATTATCCCTGGGCCATAATGCCGGTGTAGCTGGCTGGACTTTGGAGCGGCACATTCGGACGGGCCAGAAGCGATTGCATTGTGCAATGGTAAGGTTTAGAAGCCGATTTGAAATGTCCAATGTTCGTTTATTATTCAGAGATTTTTTTAAGGAATAATAATTTTCTTGGAGTCATTCTAAATAGGACAGGAGATACTTGCATAAAGAAAAATTGTCAGAACTTAGAATTAGAATTAACGACCGATCTTCTAAGATGCAAAGTAGCCTCCTTAGGAAGCTTAGATGTCTAGGACAATTTTTCGAGAGAGCCCTTAGAGTCCTCGCCAAAAAAGCCCTCAAGAATTATACATTTTTTACGGTTTCTATCACCGAGCCATGCAGAGACTCTGAGGAATATAGACATTCGAGTGGTAGTCTCGTGAGGTTAGCTTATTACCAATAACAGTGCATTGAGCTGGCAACTTAACAGAAGATATTCATAAAGACTTCCCAAGTAGCTCAAGACCTTCGATATTTATTAACTATAAGTCTATTTATAATATTCAGATCGAATATAAGGCCCAACTAAAAACATGTTTGAGCTTTACAGGCTTGTCTTCTACTAAATGTACTTCGCTTGTCTTTCAGATATACGCAAGAGGAAACCTTAAATTAAGGACCTAGAATTAACCGCTCCAAGAAATATGATGCACAGTATGGATACTTGCCTCTAAATAGCTTCTTACCAACGACTTCATGCACCTTTTGATCTGTGAAGGTATAACTTAAAATGGTAGGCTCTTAATGTATGTCCGAAGTTCAACCTGAGTAAAACGGTCGGGTCGTCACTCTAGACCTGTTTAATTGTGCTCGCGTGTGCCAAACACACTTCGCCGAAAGTGACACCATAAACCTAACCTGAAACCATTTCTGCAAATTATCTAAATTCTTTGAAAAACATCCAAATACCTCGTTAGCTAAGGTTTCAAGTGACACCAACCAATAGCAACAAGGCTAATCACACAAACCTCGCCCAAATAAAAAAAACCACCCCCCTGTGAAGCTTTCATAAATATTTAAGCTGTACCGACTAGGAAAAAAAACCCGCCTGATACGCAAATATACACTACCCCGAGTCATCCGAGGGTTCCATTTCGCTGTACAGCCCCTGTACAGCCCGACCATTCGAAATGGTTGGCTGCATTCCGATTCATTACGATTGCCGCTGCGTCTTGAAATGCTAGATTAATTAGACATCAATCATTCATCGCCCGGTAAGACGCGAAACGGTTGCCCAAACCGGTCCGCCAGTGTACCGGTACGGATGCGTATGCCCACCAAATGGTATGCCAAGGTATTAGGATGATTCGATTCCCGAGCCTTCAAGCAGCTGCTGCTGTCAGTGTATGATGGCGTACGAAATTAGATGAATTCCAGCAGCACTATTTGACGAGCAGCGGAGAATTTTCACCATCCTTTGACAGGCTCCAGTCGGCTGGCGCGAAAGCATGCGGCCGACATTATTTGTATTCAATGATCCATTTAAGAAGCTGGAAATAGGAAACTGTGGGCCGATGAAGCTGGGTGCTTGTTTCTGTTGAGAGCAATTAAAAAGTCAAACTTGTTCTGTAGTCTCAGTATTCAAAATCGCTGAGTAAAATATTAAATCTCAACCCGTAAGAATGTTCCTCTCTCGATAAAGCACTTTAAATTGTTATAAATCTTAAAGGAAATAAACTCTTCTGTCTTTAGAAAATTTAGCTTCAGGTTAATCATCCATCCAGCACTCGTTCAATATTTGTAAAAATCACTCCCGCCTTAAAATTAAGTTTGTGAAGCATCACTTTAAGGTTCGTCTCACACCTCCGAATGGTCGTCCTCTTTCCTGCCGGCTTGAAATATTCTTGCATCGTGTTTTAATCACTTCAGCCGTGTCCATTCATCCAGAGGAAGAGATTTGGCCGCCACCTTCTCCCCCGCCCAATAACCCATTTAAACTCCGCATTGTGGACATTCTTTATTCTCCCCACGCTTTTGCCCGGTGCGGACGCTCAAAAACCTCGAACCAAACCGGCTTTCCATCATACAGCCCAACTCACCCCCAAACGAAATAAAGTGCCATTAAAACTCATTTCCAACACCATAAACACTGGTTCACACTCACTTCAACAAGGGGACTTCGAGCCAGCCACCTCAGAAGCCGCACCTCATCTCGATCGGATCTGTCGGACGCGTCGGGGAAAAGTATAACTTTAACTCTTGCCCGACTTGACCGAGCGGCCATGGGTTGGGAAGCGGCCCGGGTTACCCCCGAAGATAGCTATGCGTTCCTTTCGACCCTGATCGCTCAAGGGTCCTTAACCCAGATACAAAACCGATTCACACACCACGGTGGGGTGTTTGCCACGCAGTCCGTATCCATATCCGCCGCCGACTCTGACAGTGAACTCTCGATGATAGGCTTTTCCTCGCTTTTGCGGACGACCAGAGACATTGAACGACCAGCCCCGGTCGTCTAGATGGATGGAGATGGTGGTAGTATTTTCATCGCTCGCTCGCTGGGTGGAAAACTTTTTGCTGCTTATTTTCCTTCACGTTTTTTTCGCCCTTCATTCCCATCGCATCCTTTTGCTCCGCGCGTGTCTTCGGGTCGGGTGGAGTTTGCTGCGATATTGCTGCCGGCGTTGTTTCAACGAAAACCGATATTGATCAGGGAAAATTTAAAACCCTTTTCCTGGCTGCCGATGGTACTCCCACCAGCCCGATTGGTCCCTTTTGTTTCAGGAGAGTAAAGGAAGGCAGAGAGAGTGTGTGTGTGTTTGTGGACGAGAGCGAGAGCAAAGATATAAATCAAATCAGTTTATCATAAATTCTCGGGAAAATCTCGTCTCACCGAACACCGAGCGAGTGCGGCGTGTAAGTAAGTGCGTGTATGTGTGTGTGTGTGTGTGTATGTGTAACCAAGCAGGGAAAACACCTTCCAAGAAACAGGGAAAATGTATTCTGAAGCGTACAGCGGAAAAGTTCGCATGCACCGGCCAGTTTTACGCCTAACATATGGTACAAGATGTGTATCGGGTGCCATCCCCGATATTACCAATCGAACGTACATTTACTCCCCCGTCAACGGTAGGGTGCAGCGTTTGCAAGCGTCATCAGCGCCTGGTCACCATGGTGACAGCCCCCTTTAATTCTGAGCACGAACACCGGCCGAACAGGGCTTTTCAATGCCAGGCGGCTAGCGTAAGAGTAATTTTCATTCATCACCCTGCATTTTGTTGAAGCTCGACCTGATGTGTGTGTGAGCCGAGGATAGTTCACCGTCAAATGGCTTTAAGTTTTTCAACGAGCTGCTACTAAGAGCTCTAAGGTAGTAGAGGTGGTTCAATGCGGTCAGAAGATAGGGAATCGGATCGACTTCCGGAACACTAACCGGCCGCCCGAAGGTGAACTTGGAAGGTGGATTGAAGTGGGTTGATGTCTACCAAGCTTTGGAAGCTTCAGTCTCAATTTCAGTTACTTTTGTCCATTACAGCCAACTCCCTGTAGTTCCTCAATCGTCTTTTTCTGGAGATGTCTTCGACTTGGAACTCCTTCAAATGTGTTTAATATGAAAAAATCAACTAAATCAACTGGCAAGAGTTTCCATGTTTGATAACGTATCAATTTCTAACCTCTGTATATGGCTTGTTTTATTCAATTCCCGGTATTTTATTCCTTATTGCAATAAAAAAAAATTGCACCTTCTTTGCCGATTTTCAACGTGTGCGTACGCGTATGCAACAGTGAGCGTGATAAGAAGATGGTGCGGAACGGAGCAAGGACAGGCAAGGCAATGGGCAGGAAGAGGGATGTACAACGCAAACAACATCCAACCCTCCTGCATCCCCCTCCATCAGCTCCATTTTCCGCATGTCTCTCCATCTAGAGCGAGCCGAGCTCCCACACAAACACTCAACGCAACGGACACAGGCGCACGCTTTCGACGCCGTTCGGATGAAACGTCCCGAAAAGCTTTCGGGAAAATCCATCCAATTTCCCCTCTCGGCGAGAAAACTCCGAACACTTCCGAAGTGGAGACCAACCCGTTGTCACCCCTTCTCACCCTGCCTCCCTGCTTGGTGGCAACAAGCGAGATGGAGAAGCCTGTTGCTCGGACCGGTTCGCGTATGGTTCCACCACGGTCCGAACGGGACAGCAAAGCTTGTTGAATGTCATCGAAAACGAGTCGGGGATGGTGGGCTTTCTCTCTCCCCCCTCGAAAAGCTTTCAACAGGTTTCCCATTTCGGGGTGGATTTTTCTCTTTTTTCCTTCTTCTTCTTATGGGTTCACTTCTTGTTCTACTCACCAAGCGTAGCATTCCGATGGTGTGGTAGTGTTGGTGGGCTTGCTGTTTACCCACCTGATGGAGCTGCTGGGAAAACTGGGAACTTCCGGCAAATTTTCGGTAAGCTTTTCTTATTCCGTGTGCGTGTGTATGTGTGTGTGTGTAGGAAAACTCACGCAAACATTGCCAGCCCGGTGCTAGCTTACACTCACACACTCACTGTGAGAGCTCCGTTTTCAACCGGTACGGTGTGCGGCACTACGATGGCAACGCGATGCGAAGCAACAGATTTCAATCGCCTGTTGCTAGACATCTCACTCCACTACAGCAGGAAAAAAGCTCCACCTTTCCAACTCAACCCCCCCCTCCAAAAAAAACATAAACTCTCTCGCACACACACACCACTATCTACTGCGAGGCATTTGTTACCACCGAAACGTTAACCGTTCGAGCTTGAACTTGCGAGCGATGTTTTGCGATGTCGCTCCAAGGCAAATAGCTCGTATTTTCTAATGTACGGGCACCCGCTTCTTGTTCGTGTTTCCTTGGTCTGCTTCTTCACCTATCGCTTGTTTTACTTTTGCTGCTTGTTTGCTGTTTGCTTTTTTACTGCTTCATGTTCCCTCTCTCACTCCGCGTGCGGCAACTTTGCCAACATTTTATCAGCCCGCTGCCGCTGCCCGACTCATAAATTTTTCTCGACCATACACATGGTTTATAAACTTGCAATTCGCCTGTTTTTACCCGCCCGCGTTGTGATCGTCTTATCATCTGCCTGTTGCTAGTTCCTTACTTCTTTTTTGCAGACACTACCGTGTGGTTTATGTGTGCATGACCGGGGTACGGGTAATGTGTGGACGGTAAGTAGCGGTCGGTGGAGTCACTGATGCAACGTGCGATGCAGTTGGTGCACGGTAAAACCACTATTCTTAATGGTTTTTTGGAATATGGAAAATTTGAATGAGGAAAAACTTGCCCGCTCATCGCGAACAATATACATTTATATCGAAATTGTGTTAGCTCGTAGGTAGTTCACCACATTCCCGGAAGTGGTTGTCAGGCTAACACGTGGGCTAAATTCGAGATTACTACAAAGGGGCAGTTTTTAGTGGAGTGGAGTTCCGGTGTAAAGCTGTGTTACAATAGCCGGTAAATTTTTACTAGAAATTTGAGTGTCAAATATTCCTAGTAGTGTAAGAACTTCAAACAAAACAGTTTTTGTGCTTCTCCGAAAATAACCACAAACAGCAATCATAACTGAAAATTTATACTTTCAATGTTGTAACAAACTATAGCAACAGTTCAAGGACAGGTGAGAAGGATTAGAAAATGGAGCAAATGTCAAATATTCCTAGAAACATAAATACTTCAAACAATATTGTTTTTAAGCTTCTTTGGCAGTTACTACAAGAGAGCATTATATTTGAAAATTAATATTCACAGCGCCTAATAAAATATAGGGAACAGAATTGAGAAGTTGGCAAACTAAATAAAAAATATGTTTTGAAAAAAGTTACCAATGGCAATGATCAGTTAAATAGCCATTAAGAGACTGGTTTTATAAAGTATATAGAAACATTTGAAAAGTTAATAAAAATTAGTTACGATTCTCGTTTTCTATGGGCCGTCGTCTACCAAGTGACTTAGTCGTTGAAAATAACCCTGTCGGTTAAGGAGCTTCGCCCTCCAAGAGACATCGTCTTCCAAAAAGTCTGGTCAACCAAAATATCTCTTCATGCATGGGGATTCGTATAGCAAAACTTCCACTGTGGTAAAGGAAACTTCCGAGGATCTTCTTCTTCTTCCTTGGTACTACAATGTCGATTTCTGGCTTTCTGTGTCTTATTTTTACCCGTAGTAAATTAATCAGCCCTACGCATGGGGAGGCTGCTAGGATGGGATTTGAACTCCAATCCAATCCTGCTGTGTGTAGACCGGTGCCGTTATCGCCACAGCCACCGGACCGCCCCAAATCCAAGGACCACTTCTTCCAGGTGACCAGTAATCTTCATCCAGGTGACCTTCCAATTGAAAAGACTTCGTCTACTAAGTGGCCTCCCCGTCCGAACATGCCTGCAGTCCTCGCCGTCCAAGGAGGTTCTACGTCCTCGAGGCCTCCTATTTTTTCTACCAAGAGACCCTATCGTCCGAACAAGCGTAGCTGGTAAGGGATGTGGTCCTCTATGGGATTTTCTAGTACATACTAAGGTCGTTTTTGCAAAACGTTCTAAGATTTAGTGCGACCCTTTCAGATACGCCTCTGACTGTTCAAAATGCTATTTAATTGAAGTTGTTTTCGAGACACCTGTGAAGGATTTACGGTGCAACATTTTTTTACTAAAAGTATCACAGTTTCTGCAGATCTACAAAGGTTTTAACGGAGTTTAAACATGTATTTTCGAATTTTGGAAGCCAACATGTTTGGATACCACCAGACCATTCTTTAAGTACAAAAAGACATTACCAGACCTATCTTCCTGTTCCTTATATCAAAGCTAACTATCCAACTAAGGAAAAAATCGTGTCAAAATGACAAGAAATGGTGATTTACGTAGTGTTTGAGTGCAGGGCTCGATACAATTTATGTGATTTAATTATATTTTGCTAGTATAAATATAATTATTTGCCTTTTTGACGAATTATTAACCGTCAACTACTTCGGAGCAGGAAATGTCTCCCTGCAAAAGAGAATGGGAGAATTATCTGACAATTAGTTTTAACACTACCGTTCAACATAAATATTGGATTCTGCTGAAAAAATGTGAGAGACCAAACTTTCAACATTTAAACAGTTAATCTTTCTATTTCATAAGATTTTATATTCAAAACTCCAAAACCTCGTCTTCTTTCTTTTTTTATTCTTTGACTCTACAACCTCAAGAGATCTTTCGTTTCCATTTATAGCTTCCTCGGCTCGGTTTACCAGAAGCCGGAACGTCAGTCCAGATGGATTCCTGAGATTCAATACCAATTCCAACAGTGAGAAGTCAGCAGTATGAAAATCTGACCTAGATAATATTCAACTAGGTTCAAATTTATAATCAAAAGCTTAAAGTTAATATGCTTCATTAGCCGAATTGTTTTCCAATTATTTGTGTTTCATTTGATTCCAAACCTATCACCTGTTGACTGTTTTGTTTTAGTCCTGTTTTATACCAGAAGACATAACTTAACCCATTCTGTCATAATAAAACTCCTCATAATCAGTCCAACATATCGTTCTGCCAGCAGCAAACAAACAAAGCATAGTCAAGATGATGAAACAGCGCAACGTACAGCGAATTCCAATGCACTTCACTAACGATGTCAAGCACAATGGGCAAAGCAGTCGTGCCGTGTTAATTAGGAACGACTCAACACAAATCCCACTTCCATCATGCGGATCGCTGCTTGCGCACAGAAGAAATAACCCCGAACCGTGCCAATCAAAGTACGAACGAACAAATAGACGACTGGTTTGAGAGAGAGAAAAAAAAACGCTAGCACAAAAAAGGCAAAACAAGACCATCGATAGACCAACCACCGGCTCCGGTGCATCATCTCATCACGTGACCCGCACAGTTTGGCGGAAAAATATAATTGGTGCTCGCACAAGCGCCTCAACACGACGAACACGACGGACCTGACACCAAAAGACAGTGCGGCGGAATAATTGTTTGAAAAACTAATACGGTGGAAAATATTGTTTATCGACGTATTTACTGTTGCGTTCGTGACGAGATTGAAATTGAGAGCGACACTGCCAGGACGGGACGGCAAAAACAACCCATGACATTCCCATTCCCTCTTTTTTCCTGTTCGCGAGCTCCTGCTGAGAACATTGCACCACGCCAACCCATAACGGCACACAGTAGCGATCGCTGTTGCACTTGCAATTGCACTGTTTGTGTTAGGATATTTCATCGAACGATCGTCCGCGTTTCCGCGTGCCCGTGCGGTTGCGATGGAGACCTCGAGATGGTGGTCCATGTGATGAAATAGAACGAGAGGGAGAGAGACAGAGAGTGAGAGCGAGATTGTGTTGAGGAATCAATTGATTGAATTGAACAGTGAAAATTGCGCGTCGCATCTCCGGTGACAAAAAGTGAACACGACGAACGCGGGAAAAAAGGCCAGGAAAAACACCTCTCCCAAACGTAGCTAACTGGGGAGCAGTGTTGGCGAAACATAAAAAAACTACCATGAAACAAAATGACAAATCAAAACGAAAGCAACATAACCCCCCCACACAACAACAAAAAGACATCAACCATCCATGACAAAGGATTGGCAAATACCGCCGCTACTGGATGGTTCGAATGATTGAAGGCATACAAACCGAGGGGGAGAAAAAACACCCACAGGATACAAAACATACCGATTTTTTTTGGTGGCGTGGGATTTTCTAGCTTGCTTTTTTTGTTTTTGTCTGTCGTACATGCGCATCCCGTGTGTGTGTGTTTGTTGTTTGTCACTTGCGCGAAAGAGCTGCACTGGGAATATAATTAAAATCAGTATCAATCAGTGTACCCTAGCATCCCGTTCTGTCTGCCAGTGCGACTCATTTCTCTGATTAATTAGATCGGAAACTACTTCCCGGGTGATAATTTCTATTCAAACTGAAGCTTCAGCTATGCGGTTTTGTCATACAAAGGGGAGCTGTACGCAGAACGCAGTGGAAATAAGCTGCTTCGTATGGGGTTTTTATTTTTCGTTCGCGAATTTGGCTTGCAGGCGATCAAAGCGGCGTTGTGCGTTAATTACGAAATTGAGTTTCCAAATAAGCCTTTGAGAAATTTACGTTAAATTGAATGTTTATATAAAAATACAGCGAGCGAATAAATTAGGGGATTCCTATTCTTACTATTTTTAAATTTCTCTTTTAAATCGTGCTAAATGAACCCTTATTGACACCTTCCTCAAGCAATATGGCCAGACCGTTCTTCATGAATAAAAAAATGACACCTTCCTTAAATACTCAAAGCCAACAATAAGTGGAAAAAATCCAAATCACAGTAACGAATTTCAATTTTGGAAATCGTTTGCGAAACAACCTACTTGCCTCTTCATCACACTTGGTCCTTCAAACCCACCCGCTCATTTACGTTAAGAAAGTTTGTCTCAACCGATTTAACTAACAGATAATATGATTAATATAACAATAATTTGCAACTATTACGAACATCGTGTTCAACGGACCAGTCCTACATTTTTGTTCAACTACAAACGCAAGCTTCTCAACACTCACTCTAATGTAGATCACAAGTGAAAAGTTTCTTTGCCATTCTTTGCTATTGAATGTTTAAATGCAATTATGTACATTGGTCCCCTTATTTGTAAACACGTTTGTTAATACATGTTTCATTAACAAATAGCGACAGGAAGCAAAAAGCCTTGACATGTAAAAATAAATATTTTATAAATAATTTTAAGCAAAAATAAGGAAATTACATCGTATTTTCGCTTGTAAAAGGAAAGGAAAATATTTTCTCAATAAAGCCTATGTGGTTCAAAGGTGGAAGTGTTGTGATACAGACGGAAAACATTTGTAACGATCGAGCGCGATCTCATGAACGAGGTCAAAGTTAACTATCCTCTACATCCATAAAACCTGCACTAACGAATTTATTGTTATATGTCACACAAATTCAATGAATAAATTGAACATCCCTAGATTTTTGGAGTGCAATGTTTGTGCAGTAGAAAAAATGCAAATTATACTGTTTTACCGACAGTCGCAACGAAGGGAACGGCATGGTGGAGACGAAGTGAAGACTTGAGCTGTTAGCAGTCTACAGCGGAATGATGATGGCTGGTTGCCGCATCCACATCCTGTGTGAAGAGCATAGCAGATCTTCAGGTGAGAAACGATGTAAAGACAATAATGATCTACAGTAACAGTAAACATGAAAGGCTTGATAGAACAACACTAAAGGTGATCAAGCCTTTCTTCTGCTAATGTCAAACAAACCCGTTAGAAAGGTCCCAACATCTTACAGAACTCATTCTTATCGACATTTTGTTGTAATTTCTCAAGCCAAACTGACAATGCAGAAAAAGAAAAATTGTAAAGCACCTGAAAAACCTTTATCGTTGTGGCTCCTCAACCTCGGCAGATCTTGGAATGTCATAATTGAATTTCCTGACTAGATTATACCGTAGTACATTTAACTTAGTAACTTAGTAACTTGTAATAAGTTTTCCCAATTGCATGACAAAAGGAGTCATTGTAACCAAAGGAGGGCGAATGATGTTTTTCAACTTTAATACAATATTTTATTTATTTTTCTTTATTTATTCTAATCACGGTTTGACGTCTCATTGTCAGTTAAATATGATATGTTAAAGCAATGAATTCTTCTTTTGAAATTAATAAGTTTTCACATAAAACTTAAATTTGAAGCACTTTCCGTGGTAAGTTTTTAACAACGCAAAAGAAAATAAATAAAAAAATAAAACTGTGCTTGAGCTTCATTTTTAACATACCCGATGTAAGTTCTTTAAAACCTGACGCACTCAACTTTTTATTTGATCGGTAACTGTGCAGAAAACTCAAATAAAACAGTACCTTTTACCAACATAGCAAAGAAGTCCTATCAGATAAAAGTTCAAAAGGCAACTGCAACGGCAAACTATTGGCAAAACTTTATTCAATTTCTGCACTTAAGATAAACTGCACAAAGCTACAAAATTCCACAAAACACAGCATCTAATTGATTCTGTTGCAAAATAAAATATATCATGCCCGTAAGACGCTCGCGAGAAAAAAAGATGGAAAATCTTCCTCGTTGAACATCATTTTAATGACAGCAGCAGATGCACAAATCACCGTCTCGTGGTTTTGTGCCGCACACCCATTTGCCAGTGATTTGTCGAAAACATGTTATTGCCCAGCCAGTGGTAAGCTGCTTGTGGAGAAAGCAAAACTCTCCACCATCCACGCGATTGTGGAACGAGAAGCAACAAAGCACGGTGGGAAAAAACGCCGTTGCCGTACAGCATAAGCGACCACGGGTAAACCGAACCGAGCAGCGAAAAAGGTAGCCAGGAAAAAGACGAAAACCGATTCGCCCGCTGCAAACGACAACACAATTGAGCTATTGTTGTGTCGCTGCTGCTCGGTGAACGGGTGCAAGACGCTCCAAACTCACCTGTTGAAGGCGATGGCACGATGGTGACGTATTGCCACCAGGTGGTGAAACGAACCGGCGGCACAATTCAATTCGTCGCTCGCTTGTCATAATAGTTTTCGTACCCATTACCCCGTCGTCCCGCGGAGGGATTTTCCACCGTCAGTCACCGCCAACCAGCGTGAGGTACTGGGCGCCTCCATCGCGGAAAGCGATACCACCGGCGAGAAGTCAAGTGAGGCCACGGTACGAAATGTACCTTGTGTTGTGTAGCAGCCCGCTGAGGATGCGTCTTGATCAAGATATCTTTTTGATTTGTGTATTTTTTGTGTTGTTGCTTCTGACTTGTTTTGATATATCTTTGTTGGTTCACACGGCAACACGCAGGCAGCATAGTTGCTGGGCTGAGTTCGAGCGAGCGAACCGGGGGCTGAAAAATACCAGCAAACTAGCTCGCATTGTACGCTCCACATACTGTGCCAAAAGACTTTCCCCGTTGCAAAACCGTTTCAAATGAAAAGCCTTAACCAGCTATAAGAAACACGTAATGATGTTTTCAACATCTTATGCAAACCCCTAACTGGACAGTAAAAATATGGCCACTATGGCGTGTATGGAGCTATGATGAAAACTGAAACTTTATCCCTTTCATCGACCGAATACTGCTATTTTGGTTGCGTATGCCAGCACGTTGGCTGCTTGTAGGGCTCCGGCAAAGCCCACAACTGCATTTGTTGTAACTTTTGAACCCGAAGCTGGTAACAGCCACGGGTCCCACTGCTACCTTCACGCAAAAGGTTTCCTATCATTTGTGCAAAACTAACAACAATGGTGCGATATGGAACTTGATAAACTTACGTAAATACTGCTTCGTTGACTAGAAACGGAAATAATACAAACGCCTCAGCCAAGGGTAAGTTGGACGTTGGGTTGTTTCTTTGCCCGATTGCTTACAAAAAGTCCCCTAAAACGGCCGGCACACGAAGAAGCTTCACAGTGAAGCTCAAAATAAAGGGTTTTGCTATGCTAAGGATCTTTTCACCAGTCGGGAGCAACGCTTTCCATGGCAAAAGCCGCGTGACGTCGGCAACCAAACACGCGGGTAAACAAACATCCTCTAAAGATGTGCAACTGCAGTTGCGTTTTATTAGTTTGGAGAAACATCACAATAGAACCATCGATCGAACGCATCAATTCGATGAAGTTTTGGTGAGATGAAACACGACGCGAGCTGCAGGCTGTAAAGGGCGCACCGGCCCGGAGCGAATGATAAGAAGCCGCCACCACTTACGGCACGGGCATGTGCATGTGCTGGAAAACGACAATAGCGACGCTCTTCCTTAACGACGGTTCCCTACAATGGAATGTAAGTAGGATCATCATCATCATGCTGTGTCATTATTTTATTACCCAAGCGTTTTGAGCCACACAATGTCAGCGTTCAGAGGCCTCGGGCGTACTCTGTCGCGATAATGTTCGGAGAAGTAGTATTAAGCAGAACAAATGAACAGGCCATTTCTACAATTGTGCTGCCTGTTGGAAGCGCGTTTTTGCTTGTTAAATAATATTCTGTTACGGAATCTATTAAACAATCAACACAGCGTTGGTACAAACGGTTCTCACCAGGGAGTTTTGTGCTCGGGGTGTGTACGCCTAAAACTATGCAATACACAACCGGTATTGAAGTCACTGCACGATTGTTTTCCAAGAACTGGAACTTACCCGGAACAAACCAGGCGGATACGTGCTTCAAACCCATCACCTGCGCCTGATTTAGCTTTAAAGTACAGATCTTTGACAATTTATTGAAAATTTTAATGTGCCCATAATGTGTTTTTTAAATCTTTCGCTAAACAAATCGCAGTACATACTTAACCTTAGCTCACAAAAGAAACGTCTATTAAGCTGTTATGCATGTCTATTAAATTTTTCTATATTTTTCTTGACCAAAAGACCTCTTAGGTCAAGCCTGCCAGTTCTGGCTTACTAGACTTAGTGGTACCGCATAGTTAGAAAGTCAGTCCTCACTATGAGGGCTGGATCCCGGTCCTGCCCTGTGAACATCGAGGCTGCTGTCACATTTACCTCCGGCCCACCCCTATTTTCCTATGTTGTCCCCTTGATTTATCTCCTCTTTATAATAACACATTCTCCATTCCATATCACATTTGTATGCTCAAAACATCTCTATTTTTGTGTCTACAGTACGTTCATTTCTAGAGATATCTAGGTGAACAGTAAGCTTTTCAGCTATTTTTCCTTTCTTCCATAGCATTGCAACCTCGAAAGGTCTAGGCCCGCTAATTTTGGCTTTCTGTAACTTGATTTTACCCTTAGCAAAGTAGTCAGCCCTGTGTACGCTATTTGTAATACTAACAAATTTAAAGACATGAAGCTTCAGCAATGATTGAAGTCCAGGAATGGCTTGAACATTGCCGGTTCGTCGCAAAACCTCTGTCAAACCCCAATATTATTATGCATTATTCAAAAGAAAGACTACAGCTTACTTAAATAAACTTTACAACTTGTCAGCACTTCCTTTTCTATTCTATTCTATTATTGCTTAATAGTTTCATAAAACTCACAGATATTATTTTAGACTTTTAAGGCACTCTTCTGATTTTTACTGATTTTACTGATAAATTAAGCAAAGCATGATTTTGCGAATCATTCGAAGATATGATTCGTATTCATGTTATTATAATTTAGGAGTTGGTATGCATTAATGTTTTAGGCGTTTTATGCCTAAATGAATTTGAAGCATAATCTTGAGAAAACATGGTTGCTAACACCTGTTTTATTCTGTGAAAACTGAAATCTTGATAAAATAATACCTTGGCCTATAGACTACCATTTCATTTGCTATTAATAATAACAAAGAAATGTTTGCTTTCATTATCTGACGGTTTCACAAAAATATCATTATATCTCGTTTCTGTCCTCTTTTCCCTGGATGCAATCTTACTATTGTTTCGAAAGAAATCAATCTGAAACACGACTTGTCGAAAGGAATTTTTGAATTCATTCTATTTTTTTCCTTCATTCTGCGAAAGATCGCACACACACGCACACAAAACCATACGGTTCGCATGCTGATGAAAAACAACATCAAAGTTCAATCAAATCTCTCAACCATCTGCGACCATCGTGCCAATCCACTTTGTCCAGCGCTTCGCAGCGTAGTTTTATTTTTCGCTCGCTTTCAACGCACCGTAAAAGAATTTCCGCCCAATGAGTCTTCTCGCTCTGTGCCCAGTGGCGATGGCAACGCCACGAAGGGCAGCCAGCAATTTCCAATCACGTGCATCGCGCCCGCAACCACCGTTTCCACCAGGACAGCCAGAATCTGTCCCGCCCGAATCAGGACCTGCTCCAAAACGAATAGTGAATCGTTGCAGCCATAGCCGTACAACACATACACGATGGCAAACATACATTTGCACATCCGATCACAGCCCTGTCCCCCTTGTTTTCCCCACCCCAAGTGGAACGGGAAGGAATATCGGGATTCGATTGGAAAACAGGAAATGAAGATACCGGCAGAAAGGAAGGCGTAAATTTTCACTACTCATCTCGCTGCCCGTTCCACGGTGGGGTCCGGCTTTCGGGCCACAGCGAAACCGACCCGCAACGGATGTACACTACGGTGTAGCCGGTGTCCTGGTCCACGCTACCAAGGCCAACGGTGACAACAATGACCATAAAGCTGGTGATCCCAATCGAGGGATGGTGGGTACGCTAAAACGTGTTTCCCTCACAACACTCACCGGGGTGACATGCACGGGGACGATCAGACTACCAGAGAGAGAGAGAGAGAGAGAGATAAAGAGAGAGGGAGGAAGGGAGAGTGAAACTGGTAGGGCGAGCAACCGACGGCGACCACACAGATGAGACTCATCCGGAACCAATGAAGTGGATTGAGCGAGTACCAGGCGGCAGAAGTGTGTATGCGATTTGTCGACTATAGGACCACTTGCAACTCACGTTGCACCGGCCGGGTGGACAGTTGCACTTTCGCAACCAATCCCTCTAACTAGCCCACCCGTCCAGTTTGGCAAATAGCAGCATGTGACAATTTTATTCAACCAGCGCTGCTGAACGGTGACGGTGCGGTTCATGAGGAAGCGTGTGGAGGGATTTATTGATGTGGTCAATTACGGTGCAGTTTATTGACAATTATTTGAAATATTATTTCAAATCGAAGCACCTCGTACAACACAAGCTGGCACAGCAAGCTGGTGCCGGGTCCGGCCAGGCCAGTAGTGGGTGTTGGTGTCAGCAAAAGTGACAGTACAATTGCAACGGTAGGGAGGTGAGTGATGTACTCACCCCCGTTCGGTTTGTGAAGGCAAACGAATAGTGTCTTGCGATCAATAATGTACGCATCACACATGCTTCTGCCCGTCGAACGGAGCATTCGTGGTAGGAAGAGTGGGTTTAAACTTAATTAAAAAGGAATGGTAGAAAAGTATGAAAACGGTAAGGCAAGTACAGACAATCAGTATCTTAATTAACACACAATATGACGAAAAAAGTTATCTAGAGATGTGAAAAATACTATTAAAACCCTGTTGATTCATCACTAAAATAATGCAACGAGAATTACCTCTTGCTGCATAGAAAATTCAATGAAAAATAATTGAATAAAATGAAAGCAGGACATACGAAAAATGCTTTTAAATTAATCGTTACCTTAAGAGCAGCAACAAGAGTAATATCATAAAAAAGAACTGTTATAGAAATGTCATAAGATCTTTATTGTAAAAAAAAGAACTTCCTTTCAAAAGAAGAGATCGAATTATTTAAAGAAAACACTAACACTAACTGAGAAAAGATAAGAAAAAATAGGAGACTATGATAAGGAAATTGGAAAATAAGAAAAGAAGAAAGGAAATTAATATAAGCAGTACAGCCAGGCCGTCCTACATGAATAAAATAAATAAATAATAAAACAGCGTAATATAAACCAATACGGGCAGGCCGATCTTTCAGAATAAAAAAAAATGATATAAAAGCAAAAGAAATTCAATACACATAAGAAAAAACAAATCTGTATATTAGAATTGAATTGGATTGACAAATGGAATAAAGATAGAACTAAACAGAAAAGCAGAAGAAAAAAGGAAGAAAATTAAGGAAAGTAGACAAAGTAGTAATAACAATTGAAGCAGAAGTAATACACAACAAAATACAAGAAGGTAGAGCATCAGAGAAAGAAGAAGAAGAAGAAGAAGAAAAAGGAGAAGAAAAAGAGAAAAAATAAAAAGGAGGAAAAGAAAAGAAAAAGCAATAAAAAACTAAAGAAACCTTTAAAAAATCGCTTAGACCTGCGGACCGTCCCAAACAGTTAACAGCAGGAATGAATGGAATTTTAAACTCTTTGCAACACTAATGAATTATTCAGGTTGAATATTTGCTCTGAAAGTTTACCCTTTTTCAATAAATTTAATTATAAATCTTTTTTTAAATTGAATAGCTTAGGATTTAACAGATGGATAGCAAATTTTTTGTTTAAATTTTACAGACAAACATTTTCTTTAGACTGACAAGATAACCACATCTCCAAATATTTTTAAGTCATACAAAAAGAAATTAATCATTGACCACTTAAGGATATAATTCAATAGAACTCATTACTACTACTAACTTCAACACACATTTAATATTCGTCCTGTCCACCATTAAATCCTGCTTTCTCCCTCCCCGAAACAAAACATACTTCCAAAAACAACTCGAGTTAATTTCCTTCCCATTTGCTACACCTAAGAAAAACTGTCCGATGCCCATTTTACGGACCACCGTAAACCATGCCAACTACCGTAAACAGCTAATACTCATCAACTTCACGAAAAACCAGTGAACAAGGCGGATAGCAAGCTGCAGCCAGCCAGTCCACATCGGGCCGCCATAAAAACAAATCAAAATTTATCTCATTAAAAACAGATTATGACTCAAACATGCTCTCGACGGGATCAGCAGCACTCGGCAGCCGGTGGTTCGCTGTCAAGCTGCATCTTAGCGTACCGTGCAGCATCCGAAGATAAACAGGATGCAACCCAAAACGGTACCAGCTTTCGCCCGGAGATGGCTCAATAAAATGCTCTATAAAATAAAATAGAATTTCAAGTGCAATCAGACATTTTCTTCGGGCGCACGGGGAAGGTTGTTTTCCGTGTTTTCTTCGCTTTCGCCATGGTTGATGCTACGGTGTCACCGCGCACAAGTGCCAGGTTAAAGGTTTCGTCACAAGGATTCGACAAGATTAGCACCGCACCAAGCAGAAGACGCCGGTCGGTTGTCTCACCGTTTGACGAAGGACAGCTTCCGTAAATCACCTCCCTCTCGGTCTTCACCGGTCCCGGTGCATCACCCGGCACCAGTGTCGCTCACCGGTTTATATCAATTTTATTTCTCTTGTAGCGAAAAATAGATAAACCTGCATCAAAGCATATCGGAAATTGATTTTCGATGTTCGTCACTTTGGGTCGCACGAAAAGCAAGGGGGGCATCCCTTTTTGCATCCTTTTCAAAAAACCCATCTCCACGGTGACTCCCTTTTCTTCCCGCGCGCGTTCTACCTGTCAGCTATGGTTCCGGTTTTGCTGGTCACATTCTTCCCTTGCATGAGCAGGGAAGCTAGTGGTGACACAGGGGGTGGTGGACCGGTTTTTAGTTTGCACTTTGCATCTGCCTTCACTGGACCAAATACTAGCGTCACCTTGGTAAAATCTGGACCATGCAGCTTCGTCCGAAATGTGGAACGAATCGGTTTGATGTGTTAACTACTGGGAGGCAAGTTGTTATAATGGCTTGGGGAGGGATATTTTGGTAAGTGACTGGTGCGTGATTGGGAACGATAGTCAACGTCACTCAGCTTGCCAAAACTATCTATCCAGCAAAAACCTGACACCATACTTACTTCAAAACGGATGGCTCTTAGCTCTTTAATGTCAACTTTAAATAATATTCATTTTGGAACTATTGTGGTAGATAGAGTCATCCTGAGATAGTGATGCGTGGAGCGGTCAATAAAAGTCATCTTAAAAATATGGATGTAATTTCTAGTACATTTAGTAAAATATATTAATTAGAATAAAACTGCTAATAACGTGTGCTAAGGTCATTTAATCTAACCCCGAAGAGGTCCGAGTTACTTGGATAGAACGTCAATATATCGTTGACTTGGACTTGGTCAATACGGATCGTTGACTTGGACGTTTCTACCTTGAATATAGTCAAACAGCAGTTTCCTCAGTATTTTTTTGTCCTTAAAAAACGAAACTCCAAATCAGGATCGATATTATTAACGTCGAGGATTCCAACATTCCCTTAAATATCTGCTTCTTAAAAGATTTTAAACATCCTTAAGACTAAATTAATGCTGTACTTTATGTATAAGCTCAAATCTTCTTTTTCTCGGCCTCTTAGGTCATGCCTGCCAAATCTGGCTTAATAGACTCAATTAAACTAGTTTTGATATTCAAGACCTAGTTGGATATTCAAGTCCTCATTACGGGGGAACGGATGGGATTTGAACTCCAGTCTTGTCGTGGGATTTGAACACAGATCGATCGATTCTATCACTGAGGCGATACAAAGCTCAACTCGACGTATGAAATAAAGTGCAACCTGATCGGCCGTCGAACGAGACTTACAGAGCTCCCGAAATTTACGTATTCAGGCTGTTGGCAGGGGCACACAATCCACCTCAGAGTTAAAAATATAAGCAGTTTTACAATAAAACACTATCTCACAATTGCGAACAGTAAAAGCGAAAAATATTCACAGCGACAATGGTAATAAAAAATCTCAGATTGAACACTCTTAGGGACTTATAGGACTAGACAGATATAAGATGTACCAGATTATATTAACAATCAATTATTGCGCAAATAACTGAATTTCTCGTCAATTAATCTGATACTATGATGCTAATGCGACTAATATTTGGAACAAAATGCTGTATCTTCTTAGCTTGAAACAGGCGTCGAATGGTCAAAAGGTCAAAAGGTTACAACCTCTCGAGATCTCGGCCTCCCATTTTTGGCTTTCTGTGACATGATGTTACCCTTAGATGGATAGACAGTCCTGGGTACGGGGAAGCGCTCTAGACGAGATTTGATCCTCAGTCCAGTCATATGAACATCGAGGACGCTATCGCATCGGCTCCAAGGCCACCCTTACAATTGAAAATAAAATCATAAAGAGCTGAGATAATTTCTCTACTAAAGAATGTGCTCAGAGAGATGAACCATTTTATTATCCGAATTTTTATATCCGAATAAATGGCATGAGAATAGAGATATTGTTCAACAACATGCTAGATTTTCAAGATATATTTTTTTAAATCTTTCCTATGATATCCTCCTATGAGAGGTTCTTCAGTAAGTGTTGCTTACTATGAGTTGTAGCACGCGAGATACAATGAATCCTAGAGCCGTTCATGAGCTATTGATACAAAAGTGATGTTTATTTTGTTTGTATCAATCTTGTGACGAAAATCTTTGTAGACTTCAACAAATCCAATCTGGAATACTATTGTGAGTTTATTAGGAGAACTTTTCATCTCACGTCACGTTTTTAAGATTTTCCTCCCAGATGGGAACATATTTTACAAGTACATAATTAATTGATTGATGGTTGTCTTGTACTCGTATCATGAAAATACACTCAACCAATCTATCCCTTTACCTTTGTCTGACACCGCTGGACGCGTCTATTCTTTTAACCAATCCTCCAGCGAGCATCCAAACTTTCGAAATCCGTCTCGAAATATGTGATACACGCCAGCCAGCCAGCCGACCAAAACCGAAGCAAAAACAAAACTTTATTTTTATAGATTGGCTCCGTTCGCGCACAGTCCAAGCAAAACAACCAACCTGTTCCGCACGCTGTGCACAATCGGACAAACAACGAAATCAATCTCCCCACGCGATCAGTTTGTCCGCAGACCTTCGTCACCCTTGCGGGAGTATTGTACTGGACGAAAAACGATTGCAACAAAGTTTCACCTCAACAGCCTGTCTTCGGGAAAGTTGTCCCGCAACGGTGTGCACGCTGGGCATAAACATTTTCCAATCAATCAAAATTGATTGACATGCTCGAGGAGCCAGCCTCGTTTGACGAAGGACAAACCCCGTGCGATTCTGTACGCGATCTGAGCAAGGGGCCGCCTCAAGTGATCGCACAAAGAAAAGTTGCCTTCGTGAACGTACTCGTCCATTTAGTTGCTCCGGCGGCGAAGTTAGACAGCGGGTGAAGGGGAGCAATAGTTTGTCAGTTACCGAGTAGAAGTGGATACTTACGGCAAGGTAAGTAAGTAACCCATTTTTGCCTTTCATCCTCCTGCAAGATAGTGGAATAATTCTTCCCGGCAAACCGAAAAGGTTAGATGACGGGAGAGCCTAGCAACCTATCCGCTATCGCTGCAAAAGCCACGGCCACAGACCGGAGAGCGCCATGCTTGACGAGGTGGAAAACAATTTTCCACGCGATTGAACTGTGTCACAATAATTATGTAAAGATTTCGGCACCCAACGCCGTGCGATTTCGCCGAGACTGTGTGTTTTTCGAATTCGAAAGAAGTGAAGAACGAAGCAACGAATAAAACACGCAGCCCAGAAAAAGGGTTACGGCCGTGCGGGTGGACTGATGAAAAAGCGACAGAAAGTAATCTCATTCAGGGAAACCATACAACGCACCGATTCCGGTTTGCTGATTACCGATAACATATAATTGTTCCATCTGGCGCACAAGGCACTCTCCGAGAAGTTGGCAATCGAGGAATTCCGATGCGAGCATCCGACCGGGTAGGCGGAAGCTGACTGGCCAGCAGTGCTATCTGTGCGTCCAAAATTTGATACTTCATCAAAAGGCTCGGCACAGGCCTTTCGGGCACCGTCCGCTGTACGGCTTGACCAAACGATCGATTGCCGTCCTACCGAACCATACCGCTTGCTGTCCGTCCAAAAAGTCAACCGAAACCTACCGAGTGCGTGGGCATAATGAGTCGGAAACGAAATTAAATATTACATCATTAATTACGCTGGAATGTTTTCAAACCGGGGTGTGGAGCTGTGCTTGTTGCTCAGCAAAACGCAATGATCGAAACAAAATCGATCAATAAAACGTGACCAGCTGAAACGATACGTGAATGGTGATGAAAATAGCATCGCTTTTCTAAAGCGCTGTATGTAATTGATGATGTGAGGTTTTTTGTTTCTGATAATTTTTATTTTAAATATAGAGCTAAATATTACCAAACCAATTTTGATTGAGTTTTTTTCATATTTAAAGTTGTCGTAAAACAGTCCAAGACAAAATGACCAATGTGAGCTTATCAGAAAAAAAAAATCTCAGAATGAGCTGGACTTGCAAGCGTTTATGCTCCACACTTCATAGTTTGATCATCACTAAAAGAATGTTTAAGCGTCTTTACAAGCCTAGAATATATAATGCTGAAGAACTGGCATGATTCCTGTTGGTTCTATGACATATTCTAACTTTGCGAGAGACATGGCTAAGCCATTCTAATCTTAATGGCAATATATCCCGGCCGTTCTAGAAGTCGCGTCAACTCCATCTCTGTTTGGGCCACGCCACGCCTTCACTGTCCAAGTGCATGGCCTAAAAAGACTTTACGGGCTGAGTTGTCTGGTGTCAGTCTCATGACGTGACCAGCTTACCAGAGCATAACGAGTCTTATTGATTTTGATTATCTGAATCTTAGTGATTTTTGGCGACTTCAACATGCCGGGCATCTCGTGGACTGCTGATCCCCATAATAAACTGTGGTTTTATCCTTCCGATTTTAGGCAGCGGGATACGACGTTCATTGACGGTCTGAACTTTAACAACTTGAAGCAACTCTCAGGGGTAACTAACGGTAACGGACGTCAACTGGACCTGATATTTGGCAATTCCGCTGCAGCCGCGATCTGTGATTCAGTACACCGAGTGCCTTTGACGATTATTCCCGAGGACGCTTATCATCCAGCATTGGAGACGTGCATCACCGTCTTCGCGTCGCCCTCTGATCGTCCGTCTCGTTTAGTTTTGACGCGTGAGCTGAACTTCAGGAAGCTCGACAACAGAAAATTTACTCGTCTCATCTCGACATACGACTGGAGCTCCCTGGACGCTGCTCCTAGTATTGACGAGGCAGTAGCCAAGTTTACGTCTGTGATTTTGTCTTTCCTCTCCCAGTGTTGTCCCTTTCGTACCCCTCCTCCAAATCCCTTGTGGTCAGATAGACACCTTCGTTCACTTAAGGCGGATCTTAAGCGTGCGCTTCGTGCGTATCGGATGCACCGCTCCACTTTTCACCTGCGTGTCTTCAAATACGCAGCATCTGCTCATCGCAGTTATAACAGGATCCGCCTTCGTACCCATAACGCGCGCATTCAATCCCATCTTTATACAAATCCTAGGTCATTCTGGAGATACGCCAATAGACAACGTGGATCCTCCGGTATTCCAACAAATATGTCTTTGGGCGATTGCTCTGCTTCCTCCCCGTTGGAAATATCTAATTTGTTTGCGCATCACTTCGAGGGTCTTTTTGTTGATCCGACCCACTCTACCGCGTCTCTTGTGGCCGGGCTCTCGAGTGTTCCTCGGGACTATATTAACGCTCACTCGGTGCATATCGACGAACAGATGGTGCTCACTGCACTTTGTCAGCTTAAGCGCTCCTTCTCTCCTGGTCCTGACGGCATCCCTTCTTCCGCACTCATTGACGCTAGAGAGGTGATTGCTCCTGTGTTGATTCGCCTATTCTCTAGGTCGGTTGATACGGGAGTTTTTCCCTCTCTTTGGAGTTCAGCTTGGCTGATCCCAGTCTTTAAGAAAGGTTGCCGGACGTCCCCCTTAAATTATCGAGGCATCTCCATCCTCTGTGCAGCGTCCAAAGTCCTCGAGTCTGTAATCTACTCTTCTATCCTTCCTATTGTTTCCCCGTTAATCCCACCCTCCCAGCACGGTTTCGTGCCGAGACGCTCTACCCTGTCGAACCTTATGTCGTTGATGATCGATCTGTTTCCGCACACAGCCGCTGGTAGGCAGGTTGACGTCATTTACACAGATTTCAAAGCTGCGTTCGACTGTTTGTCGCATCAATTGCTTATGGCAAAGCTCGAGCGAATGGGTTTCGGTGGAGCCCTTCTTCTCTGGCTCTGTTCCTTTTTGAAGGACCGGTCGTACAGGGTAAGGGTCGATGGGGCTCTGTCGGACCCGTTCATCAGCAAATCTGGGGTTCCTCAGGGTAGTGTCTTGAGTCCTTTATTGTTTTCACTCTTCATCGCCGATTGCATTCAATCGCTTCCCCCTAACGGTTGTTTGTTGTATGCCGACGATGTCAAGTTTTATCTTCCTGTGTCTTCGTCCCGCGACTCCCGCTCCCTCCAATCCCACATAGATGCTTTCGCTGGCTGGTGCATATCCAACGGGCTCGTTCTTTGTGTCTCGAAGTGCTGTGTAATTTCGTTTGGTCGCTCTTCTTCCAAACATATACACCAGTATCGGCTCTACGACTCAACACTTCCGCGAGTTTCCTTGGTCAGGGACCTTGGGGTGTGGCTGGACGACAAATTGTCCTTCGAGCCGCATCTCAACTCGGTCCTTGAGCGGGCTAGCAAGGTGTTGGGTCTAATCGCTCGTATGTCCACTGATATTCGAGACCCGTAATGCCTGAGAGCGCTGTATTGTTGCTGGGTGCGTCCCATCCTGGAGTACGCCAGTGTTGTATGGTCCCCCGCTGGTGTCACCGCTATGAACAGGTTGGAGAGGGTGCAGAGGAAATTCACGCGGATAGCCGCTAGACGTTTACTGAACGACCCCAGCACAACCTTACCTTCTTATTCGGAGCGGTGCCAGCTACTGGGTTTGGTTAAGCTGGAAGATCGTCATGGTCATGCTCGCAAGTTATTTATTGCCAACATCCTACTTTCCAACATTGACTCCCCCGCCCTTCTGGCAGCTATCCCTTTATATGTCCCCTCCCATCGCTTACGCGTACGTCCTCCCCTGCTTATCCCTTTTTGTCGTACGCGGTTTTCCCAGAGCGATCCATGGATGCGCGCGTTACTAGCATTCAATTCGGTTGGTGATCTGTTTGACCACAATATCTCCATTAATTGTTTCCGCTCCCGTCTTTTGTCTTCTTTATCCTAAAATCTGTTTTTCTTTTCCTCACTAGCCATCTCTGTCTGCTCCCTATATCCTCCTTGTGTGTCATGTATGTTTAGTTATAAGATAAATTGACTTTGTAAAGCCCTTGAGGCAAACAATTTGAATAAAGAATAATAATAATAATAATTCGCTGCATTATGGTGAGCTCATGGTACAGCTCGTAGAACTCGTCAATAAAAGAGGCGAATGACGCCTTTGAGTTCTACAGTCTCTATAAATAAACGAAAAAAAAGGAGAGGAGCTGTAAGAGCTACTCTATTGTCCTTACAACCATACGGGGACAAACATCCTTCTGAGCATCTTCCTCGTGAACGCGGCTAAGAAGGTTTCGTCAGTTTTGGACAGATTCCATGTCTCAGAGGCGTATGTGAATACTGGGACTATAAAAGTTCTATACAGTCCCAGTTTCATACGTCACGACAGGTATTTAGAGTGGAGAAGTTTCCTCAGGCTGTAGTTTGACCGATTGGTAGGCAACACCCTTGCACAAAACTAAACATCAATATTAGAGCCGCTTGCTCGATCCTTCGGTAAGCTTCTGCTACAACTAATGATGTCTATGTCATCAGCGTATGCCATGATCTGGATTGACTTGTAAAAGATGGTCCCCGTTTCGAGGTTTCCATCTTCGAGTCACCGATGGCTGTCTCTAGTGCCCATCTCCCAGACAGAGGCCCTTGGTGGTAGCAATGGACCCTAAAAGATTTCCATTCACCTGTACCTGGCATGTGAAATAGCTATATACACATCCTTTTTATCTCTAGACAAATTATCGAGATTTTACACCAATGAGCAGTAACTACTCGTGAGCAATTTTCACAACTTAGTCGAGGTTTGTTGGAAAGATTTTGGTCCCATATGAGTAGAAAGACAACGGAAAAGCCACTGCAATGACGAGCTCTACGAGCTCTACGGTGACCTCATCATCGTGCAATGACTTACAACTCGCCAGACTACAGTGGGCTGATCTTGTCATGAGAATGATACCGAACTGTCCTGTCCGTTAACTCTTATAAGTATCAATACAAATAAGGCGTTTATTTAACAGCTGCCACAACTAAACTGTTACTAGAATGTGACAAAATAATCAATACATTTATCAGCATTTTCATTGATTTTGTACCAAATTACAGGCTAGTGATTAAAATTCTTGGCTTATAATCTTCAATTTTAACGTATATTGAGGCCACAAAATGCTTGTGTCTTACTCATATAGACAATTTCATGGTTCAAGTAAACAACAACAATTTAAATACAAAAAAACATCTTAAGGCTACATCGAACAATAAACATTCCAACCAACAATAAAAACATTCATAACAATCAACAGCCACCTCATGCACAATATATGAAAATGAGCTAAGCTACTCACGGATTTGTTTCACCACTTAAGCATTATGCTGCAGCGCGAAACTCCCGGCACACTGCCTCCCAAAGTCCAACCCACAATCCGCACAATTGCACACAAAAACTTTCACAAAAACACTGCTAACACGGCACCTTAACACCTAACCGCACAATCCGTACATTCGCACAACGCGAAACACCACGATTGACTCGTCAAACAAGCAGGCAAATAAACGCCCGAGATAGTTACGCAGGATATGCCGGTGCTGGTGCATCTGGTAAAAGGTCTTACCGCACACAACCACTCGACGGCAGGCCAACGCTCGGAAAGGGCACCGGCACTGCCGAGCCGGACCACTTTATATGCCACTTTGCCAGCCGGCTCTAATGAAGCGTTTCCATGCAATTATACCGCGTGGTTCAAGTGTTTTCCTCATTACACACCTACCGGCGAATGGAGGATGGCCGTCCACCGGTCTCGGAACCGATGTTTTGGAAACGGTTTTCGAGGCTCATTTTTCTGCTCATTAAAAACCGTGCCCGGAAAACATGCTCCCCGCACCGTGGATCCAGTAGACCTGCGACCCACCGACGAACCTTTCCGCTCTAGAACCGAGAGAAAGTCTCTCTCACTCTCATACTACACGGCACAGTTTTCGGTCAGTCACGAACCAAGATTCTAAGAACTCAAAAAATAGAACCCTACCGTATCCTACTGCTCAATATCTTCTCTACTCGGACGGGAGAGTCTACTGCAGTTGAGGAGGATTGTTATCAGACTCCTGTACCTATCGATTGTTCCACGAATTCGGACACCTTGATACGCGCAACAACAATACGTCATCCTGGACAGCATCCACAAACAACCAGGGGGAAGAAACAAAAAAAAAACAACTCCAAATCCAGATTCGAGTGGATTCGGCGGCAGAGTATGAGTGCGCCTAGCGTGCACACGTCCAATTATCTCTGTTTTTATTGGCCGGACATCAGCATTAAATGATTCAACGGTGGTGGTGCGTTCGAGTGTTGGTGGCGGCGGCCTTTCCTAATCGAACGGTGGAGCACCCATCGAACGAAGGATCGGCGGCTAATGGTCGGCGGACCCGCCGGTCCAACGGTTCCGGCGAATTCGAGCAGCAGAGGTAAAGTTAATGACAGTAAACACGACCCAAACATGCTTGGGAGCTTGTGAGTTGTTATTGTTCGAAATAAAAGTTGCTTGCTTCCATTTTATTCTCGAACCGCCAATCCTGATTCAGCTTGCTTAACGAACGGAAAATAACAGCTTTCTCCCTAAACAAAAACCTTAAACAAATTACGTCTGCAAATGAATTAGTGAAATTATAAACAAAAGCATCGTTAGTTTGATTCAGAAGAAATGTAAGATAATGACCAATTATGATAAGTTGTTGAAATTAAACAACCCGACAACAGCACCCCAACTACACCTACTCTTCCAGACTTCAGCAGGAGCGTTTCGACCAAATGGAACCAATTAGACATGATCTCTACCCTGCCAATGTGCCAAAGTTCAATTCGATAATGCACCACTTCCGGTACAGAGTGTTGTTGCACACAAACACACATACAAAAACTATGCAATCACCCGTGGCTAGCTTTTGGTTCACCTGGCACCACTACCCATCGTACACAATTATGGCTTCGGCAAGGAAACCTCATTTTCAGCACCCAGGGCAAAATGGTCGGTAGAATGCGGTCCGAGGTACGGTCCAACAGCATTCCAACCTGTCCTCGTACTCAAAACCTAGACGACAGTAGGTAGCATCCTCGTCCTTCCCTGAGTCCTCAATTCTCCGCTCACCACACTCCCTCCTGGGGGGAAGAGTTGCATCAAACAACTTTCAGAATAAATATCACTTTCCGAACTTTGGGAACTAAAAATAAACAGCAAAAGTACATAAATATGATTCCCATATTTGCATACACCGGGTTGGTGGCATTATGGCATCTCTGTCTTCCTCTCGTACGACCCGATCGCTGTGCTGGAAAAAGGGAACCAGGAAGAAATCCACTGCCACAGAACGATGCTACACCACGGATACAGGGATCGAGCTTATCCATTTCGAAAACCAGCTATGTGATGTCTGCCGGATCGTCCCCAAAAACTCTTCAAATTACTTTCCATGTTTAACTTCATTCTTTTGCGGAAAGTGCTGGAAAACATGTTGGAGCTTCCGGGAAATGGAGGCTCCAATGTGACGGGGGAAGAGGGTTAAATGTACTGCAACTGGGTTTACCGTACCGCCGGCACTCGCAACACACAGTTGTTGCCTTTAAATGATATATCTTGTGTTTGGCAGCCAAGGTGCTTTTTAATCACATTATGTGGCTATAATGGGAAACTCAAATAAACAGTGATAACAACCACTTGCTGGTGGGACGATTATGATACCAGCTACAAGCCCTTGCTTTGTTTGAGATGACATAGCCGTGCAAAGGTGTCCGCCTTACGCGTACAACATTAGCCCTCTTCAGGGAATCAGACCCTGAGAGATGAAATTGTGTTCCGGGCAGCTCGCCTCCCCCATCGAAGCTTGTTTGATTTATATTTTTGTTCTGCAATTAATGCACTAATGTCGTGGCGTGGCTTGTAATCCAACGCATAAATGCAAACTATTGTGCTAGCTATTGAAAGCTACATTGTTGTTGGGCGTTTTGTACTCGATGCGTCGCTATTATTAGACAGTATTTTGCGAATGAAATTTAATACCGATCGCCCGTCGGACAATCGCAACACATGAAAGCATTGTTTGCGCGTTACTATATCCATTTACACTCCACAATGGCTATTGCGGTTGCAAAATGACACGTGTATGGTTTTCCTCTGTTTTATCGAGTCCTTTCATTATTTGTCAATTGTGTATGATTTGGAGCGGCCCGGTGGTAGATGCCATTGCCAGCGTCGGTCTTCATACGGCAGAACCGGGGTTCAAGCCCCATCAGGACCGTTCTCCTGTGATGAGGGCTGGCTATCCACTTATGCGGTATCATTTGTAAAGACTAAACAGTTTTTGTGAAAATCAATTTAAAAGAAACTGTGGGAGATTCTTCTACGTTCTGAGTCTCAGGGTTCAGGTGCTTAGGATCATTTCCCATACGTTTTAAGAGCGCTGACAACCCGGAAAACCTTATGAGATTGTACATTTAACCAAAGCCTTTAATATCTTCTTACATGAGTTTTTGTTAAACAGTGATTGTGGACCGAAACACAGCGAAACACTCCACCATCTTCTTCAATGTTACCTTGAGCTTATTGTTCAGTTCCCTCGGCAAGCTCCCTGGATGGATGGCCCAGGTGTTTTTTTAACCCAGGCGATATTTACTTCCGGCAGAAATACCAGAAAAGTGACTAAGGCGAAGTTACTTTGCTGAAGAAGTTCCAGATACCGCTCACAGTTGAGCACCGTCGTCTGCCGATCAAATATCATAGTCTTTCTGGAGGGCACATGAACACCATTACTGTAGTACCATCACTTGGTACGAACCTACCACGCATTCTTTCCACATGAAGAAGAGCTAAAGAGACTTTACATCTGACTCGTTCGGTGCCATTTTAGTGACATGTCCAGGACCATTGTCCTTCCAGACATACGCATAGCCAAAAATTCTTCTTTCCCTCTGGATCGTGGCTAACTGAAGCTCGTCAGTTTTAGACAGGGTTCTTGCCTCAGAGACGCATGTGAGAACTTGGCCTATTAATCTTCTATGAAGTGCCAGCTTCATCCTTCACTACATCATCATCATCATGTTGGCCTTCTCTTTCAAAGAGCACGTCAGCGTGACATGGCCCGGTCAACAACAGATTTCCAGGAAACTCGATCCCTGGCTGCAGCTTCCCATCCGTGTAGGCACCAGATCTCCGACAGGACTACCCTTCCAGCCAACGAACTCGCTGTGCTCCCCGACGCCTCGTGCCGAACTGAGGGTCGTTGACGAATACCTTTTTGGCAGGGCATGGGTCCGGCATCCTCATAACATGCCCCAGCCATCGTATCCTTCCGGTCTTCACCACTGTCAGGATGTCCGGTTCGCCGTATAGCTCAGCAAACTTACGGTTCATCCTTCTCCTCCACACTTCATGCTGGAACATAACGCCAACAATGGTCCGGAGGATGCGTCGCTAGAACACGCCCCGAGCGTTTGCATCCTCCGCTCGGATGGTCCAAGACTCGTGACCATATAGAACCACCGGGCGAATCAGTGTGCGATAGATCTCACATTTCGTGCGATCTCGAAGTCTTCTGGATCTCAGCAGACGGTGAAGACCGTAGTAGGCACGATTCCCCAGCACAATGCATCTGCGTATTTCGCTGCTGACAGCGCATCGTTATCCGAAGTAGCGACAGTCCCAAGATAGCGGAACTCCTCTACCACCTCGAGGTTGTCGCCGTCGACTAACACGCTGCTTCCCACTCGGTCTCTATCACGATCAGAGCCTCCGGCAAGCAGGTATTTCGTCTTCGTCGCATTGATCATCAGTCAATGCGTTTATTACAATTCCTTGTCTGAAAACCTTTGTCAGAAGATTTTTTTACAAATACAAACTCTTGACAGCGTAAAAAAAGAACACATAAGAGTATTATGCTTTACAATTTTTAAATTTAAATTTAATTTTTTATGAAAAAACTCTGTCAAACCTCTGTTGCATACTTAACATGGCTGATAACGCTTTCATGTACATTCTGGTTAGGGAAATTTAAACATGATTAAACTCTTCAATATTTTTTGTACGGTCTAGCCGTTCTGCTGTGAAAGATAGTAAAAAAAAAGCAGATTAATGACACACAATATAACTCAACACGCAACCAGAATGAAAATCTAGCTCTGATTTTTGAAACCGTCAATAGTTACATGTTTTTCAGTATCTATTTCTTCTCGTAAAACAGGAAAATTCATTCATTATGTTATTGATGAGCATTTCCTTTCTCTATTCCTTTTTTCTCTCAATAAAATCAATCTAACGCAGCTCAAATATGATAATGATCGATATCGGTACAACAAACCATCCAAATCGTGGATCGCATTTTCTTTCATTATCTCGCTAATTAAAGCTTTTTCCGGCAACGACTGCCAGCATCAGACATCAAACAAGCTACACTGGGATTAACGAAACACATCCCTCCACAACAGATCGGCCGAGTACAAAAAGCGCATAATTTGATAAGAGATTGTACGTCCGCAAATTACTGTAATTTAGTGTCATCAATAACGCTGTTTGTAAGTGTGTGTGTGTGTGTGGTTTACGAAACACCACTTTAAAGTGTCACCCTTCGTCATCGGAGAAGGGTGCACACGTTGACAAAAACCGTTTGCCCACCCTTCGTAACAGTGGTTCCCTCATTGGACCGGGGGGGGGGGGGGGGGGGGGGTTTGCTGGACGATTCGTGTAGTGAAGCAACAAACGAGTTGCTCGTGCACTCGTTTGTGAATTTTCACCCACCCAGAAGCCAGCTTCCCGGCTCACCCCGGGGGAGCTACAATTTTTCGGAGTAGCAACGTGCACATTACGAAAAGCCATTGTCGAAGATAATAGCGATGATTATGATCTGTTGATGGAACCTAGTCACACATGCGCTTCCACCTCCTCAATTCTTCCCTCCTTCCCTCCGATAGTGCAGGAAGGAAAGGAAAAACTACCCCAAAAGCAGGCACCACATGGTGAGCGTAGGAGGCACTGCGCAGCCAGCAGAACCCAACCGAACGAGCGAATGACGCAGCACCGGCTACAGGAGGATTTTGCTAGTTTGCTGCTCGTTACGGTCGCCACTAGTTTCTCTATAATTTTCCTCAAACGACTCTTCCTTTTCTTAAGTCTGCAGCAACCGGGGAACAACCAGGGGGGATGGGTGGCCAATTTGGTGCCGGCAATCGGTGCCTTCAGATGTTGATGTAAAAAGCCAGTACCGCTTGTTGTTTGCGCGTTTCCCGGCGAACTGCTTGCGACAGAGATCGGCTGCGTTGGCGTACATGGTATCGGGAAGCGTAAAAGAGCGCGGGGGCTGGAAGTTCTGCAAGTTTCGTACGCGGAACGGGACGGACGGACCGGTAGCAACACAGACTTGACGATGGCGACATATCGACGAGAGGTCACTATTAACAACCACGGAGTCACCAGGTTGCCGTATCGTACCGGGTGTTTTTGCCCGCAACACTTCATCTTGATGCTGTTGGAAAGGCTGAAGGACTGCATGAGTCTGTGGGGTGAGTCTGCATAATCAACCCTTATGGAATGCTATGGGACAGATTGTACTAAATTTGTGAAAACGATGAATGCAAAGTACTGCATAAAAATAATGTTATGAAAGAATAGTTTACTAAGGAAGATTTACTTTACACGCAGACATGATAATATTGATCTGAAGAATACATAATTATTAAAAACCAATGGTATGAATAATCATACTTAAAAATTCATAAAAAATATGGAAGAACTGAAAGAATTTTTAGAAAGAGAATAAAAAGAAAAACCGAAAGAAATACAAACATTGCCGAACACTGCACAGCCAAGAAATTGAAGGTGTTTATAGATCCTTCTATTTTTGAAAGTCAATCCTCAATTTATTAATTTTTATCTTCTATATCTATCGAATTTGTATAGATATAGGCCGAATTTGTATAGATTTGTGGGATCTAGGCCGAATGAACACTGTACTGACATAGTAGTGTTGTGTAGTGAGCTCGAGACGTATAAAGCAGCCTCTTCTTAGTAGCTGAAGGTTTTTTTATGTGTTATATTGTTTTTATAATATGATTTGAACATAATACAATTTAATATACGGATTTCACTATGAACCTCTGCACTCTCAAATTGACTCCGTCCTCGCTAACTACCTCTGCCGAAACAAGGCAGCTGCATCCTCACAAAGATACTTCAGTCACCTCATACGTTGATTCATTAACGTCTGGAGAGCTCCATCCTAAAAAGTTAGTGAGTAGTTTCACTTACATCTTCTAAACGAGCTAATTACCGCAACGTTTATTCCAACAGCTCATAAAATAGTTTTGACAGACATCATGGCGCAAAGCAGTGGATCTCTATGTATTACTAGTATTTACTAATTTTATGATCTACAGGAGCAATTCAAAAATATCTTCACGATAGAAACGAATAGAGATAATCGATGAGAATTGAGTAACAGACACAAATCTCGAAGAGATGAAGAGTGGTCCTAGCCCAGTGTAATGTTAAGAGACAGCCGTCCTCCAGAAGTGACCTTAAAAAGGTGAAGATCTTCGTCTTGATAGGTTTTCTTTTTATTCATTAAGGCTCGCCTGGTCAAATGACTTGTCTGGCCAAACAAAAAAAATTTGAGCGTAATGTTTGCTGTTCTAACTACATAATTAGATAGTTAGAACACTATGGAAGAACGGCCCAGATGAGATTTGAGCCCCGGTCCTGCCGTGTGAATACCGGTGCCGCTGTTACATTTACATCCGGACATTTACCTCTGCATAATTGCATGTATTTCTAATAAATCCGCGATGGGAGGCCAAACCTCTTGATTGAAGAGCCAAATTAAAATAAGGTTGTCCAGTAACATTCACATCACATGAGCCACTTAAAAGAGTTCCAAACGGTACACGAAAATCAGCTGTTTCTAATCACTCTTCATCCTCCTCGCCAGCTTCAGAAAAATGTTTAAAGTATGTATCCTTTTAGTTCTCAATTTTGACCTGGTGAGGTAATCCATAAGCTAGTGCCGTCGTCTGCTAATCAAATATTCTGAATTTCCTGGTTAATTTAACAAAGCCACAATTTTATCTCGATTTGGTCCTACCAAAGCTCCTCTGCCCATGTGGCTAACTTTATTAATCATTTGAGTCATTTTTGCTTCTGGACAATGCTTCAAACAAAGGAGTAAAACTACAACCCCTGAACATCAAACGACCCTCCCAAAAGACCTGTAAGCCACACCACAGCTAAAAAATGCATAACCCATCAATCATCCACCCAGTCTTCCATCGGGCTCACCCATCCGGCAGGACATACGCCTCAACACAGAGCACAGAGAAAGATGCCATACGTTTTACTTTTTAATGCCCGTTTTTCTATCACTATCATTGCCGGTCAATTGGGATCGGGACAGCAACACATCATCCCCCAGCCCAGAGACCCCAACGAGAGTTAATTTCAGTTTCAAATTACAACACGCTGGGAGGATATTTTTTCAATTTAATTAGATAAATAAATATAGCCCGACAGGCGCATGTGAGCTCGAGGACCCTCCCTCCCGTGGCTCGATAAAAAGTGCCCAGAGTGAATTTTACGCTGACCGTTCCGGCGGGATTGCCTAGCTCAGCGGGTTTCCGAGGGGTGCTGATTACCAACGAAAACAAACAATCTCTCATTCCCCGGTTGCTGCTTGTTTCCTTGTTTCCAGCACCATTCGCATCAACAGTGGCGATTAGACCAATCGCAGAGTTTTTCGCGGAAGAAACTAGACTCCGGTGTACGGCCGCGGGCTAATAATCCGTACCGTAGTGAGGTAGTGGCTCGGTACAGGTGCAGATCCCGCATCATCATCATCATCATCCTGTCCCAGTGCGTCGCCACCATTCCGTTCGGTGTCACTCATTGGCCACGGTTGACTTCGCTTAAACCTTTGCAATCAGTGATGCGACACTGAACGCTGGCTTGATCCTGGCGACTTCTTCGGTAATTGTCCACTTTATCACTCAACCAAAATAATCTCTTTCTTTAAGGATTTGTACCTGGACTCCTTGTTTTTTTTTCTGGTTCCCCTTTTCTGTTATTCTGTTGGCCACTTTGCCATTTCTATTCTTTCTTCGCCTTTGGATTCTAGCACGAACCACGATTTAGTTTCTTTTTTTTGTTATCCTCATCCTTAAAAAAAAAAGAAAAATAATCTGACGAGAAAAATTAAGAGCAACAATCAAGATGTGAACAACAACAGGGACTTCACCCAATCGGACAAATTGCACAACACACATACACACCAAACACAGGCAGACACGGTGGGTGAGCTAACCTTCCGTTGCGATTCACGGTGAAAAACAAAATTTCCATGCAATTAGTGGTTGCTAAGAAGCGTCTTTCCAGCGGGACTTGGGTCAAGCAGTAGCTTCTAGTTAGATCGCCGAGAAGGACCTTCGCTCGGATTTTCTTTTCCGCTACTGCTCTGCAACCGACCCGGCCCGTCCCTTAAATCCGGCATCTTAGCCTCCCGGAACCTCGGCACCCGTGGATCGAAGATAGCTCATGGAGGAAAATAACAAATAATTATACCTCTAAGCTATTAGATGCAGTCCCGGCCCCGGTTGTCCGTCCGATAATTCCTTTCGGACGTATTTTTAATTCACCTCGCTTCGGGAGCAACACGCCAGCGCATAATCAGCGGGAATCCTCCAGCAGTCGTCCTGCATTAAAATAATTAACTACTTTTTCTCGAACGGATGACGTTTGCCCCGAGGGTGGGTGAGCTGGGAAAAAAACGAAACAAAAAGAAGACACACACACACAGCATCGAAATAAGTATTCTGCAATTGTTTTGGAATTTATTTTTGTTCGCCTTATAGAGGCGGCTCGCTAAGACGATGGTCATTATAGAACTGTAAACAGTGTGGCGATTGTTGCATGCCGGCAGACTAAATCATGTCCTCGGGCGTGCATTCTATCGATGGCTGCTGCTGTTATGCGATCATTAAATGTGTTGTTGCATGCTACTCATTATGCATTATCTGCTAGTCTAAACAAGAGCTTTGTTATTCGTTCAGTAATGATTTATTGGTAAGTTTAGAGAGAAAGCAGTTATCCTGGCTGACTATAATGATCAATTTGGTAAGGCGTATGGTAATTGGTTAACTCAAAACATCATTAAGTTCTTTAAATAATCAATTCCTAGAACTGAAAGTGATGTCTATCAGTACTTTGTAAGCTATTACGATTTTATGGTTAGGATTTCTTTGACTTCATATATATTTTTATATTAAGATAGTATTGAAGATTCTGTTAACTTGGGTAGGATTATAGTATAAGAAAACTAAGCAGATGCTTGGAACCCCGAGGTTACAAGAGGTAACCCGTTCTTATCGACAGTGGCGTATCTTCCTAAAAGCTGGCTGTGGTGTCCTTGGAGCCTCGTACATTTTGAGGGTTTTCATTCTTATTTCCTGGCGTGCTCCTATGGAGCACGTCTAAGAGCCAAGGCCTGGTATCCAATCCATTCCCAGGAGACTCGGTCCTTAGCTGCACACCTCCAACCCAAGCTACATTCGATCTTCCTCAGGTCTGACTCCACTTGGTCCAGCCAACGAGGGAACGGGTCGCTGACGAGTTGCTCCCTGATAGGGTACGAGTCTGGGATTCTCATAACGTGACCTAATCAGCGTATCCTTCCGGGTTTTCCAACGGTCTGGATGTCTTTATCGCCAAACAGCTCTGCTAGCTCGTAGTTCATCGTCCTTCTCCACACGTTCTGCTCGCACACACCGCCAATAACAGTCCGTAGCATTCGCCACTTGAAATTGACGAGTGCATTGAAGTCCTCCGCCAGCATAGCCCGTATAGGACTACCGGCCGTATCTGTGTGCGCTATATGGCGCATTTCGTGCGTTGTAGGAGTCATCTGGATCTCAGGAGTTTGAGGGGCCCGTAGTAGGCACGATTCCCCTGAACAATGCGATTTCACTACTTACGTTGTAGTCCGATGTTACGATCATGCCAAGGTAGCAGAACTCCTCTACTACCTTAAGACCGTCGCCGTCAACTAATACTCTGCTTTCGAGACGTGCTCTATCACGGTCAGAGCCTACAGCAAGCTGGTACTTTGTGTTCGTCGCATTGATTCTCAATCCTATCCTATCGACCTCGCGTTACAGTCGGGTGGACGCCTCGCACAACTCCGCGGATGTCCGTCCGATGATGTCAATGTCATCCGCGAGGCCAATGAATTGGAGAGACCGGGTTTCCATCAGGTTCCTTATATCCGCTTGGACTCTGACTATGGCCCAGGCAGTACATTCAATGTGTAAGGGACCTCCGGCTTGCATCCTGCTTAGCGCCTCCAAGGGGCTCGCCCAAATTTTAGAGTAAAACATTCATTTATATCTAATACAATATCGTTCAATAATCACTTCTTGCAATAATAGTGGTTTGTCAATGCTTTAATAAGTACCAGTTAATCCTTCAAAAACTTTAGGAGTTAAGGTGCTTTTACTCTTAAACTAGACCTTAAACCAGATATCATACCTATCTTTTAAAAAACATTTGTTATACATCATTACCAGAAGAGTTTAAAAACACTGCAATAAAAGTTCTTTAGTTGTGGTAAAGACTGTTTAATTGGCTCAAATCAGAATTCTTTCATTGAGCTTATTCTTCTCCTTCTTTGCTCTACGACCTACATGATCATACCGGCCATCTAATGGCTTTTTAGATTTATTAATACAACGTAGTTGGATAATCAGTCTTCACTACAGGGATAAGATTCGGATGAGCTTTGAACCCGTATTCTGTCATGTGAAGTCAATTTGAAAGCCTGAGTGCCTCTTAGGTCATGCCTGCCATTTCATGCTTACAGGACTTGTTGATCATACCCTAATCCTAATCATAGAGCTAGAAGCTGAAGCAGAAAAATTCCTTGAAATCGTGAATGTTGTACAACAAAATTTCTTCCACAAAGGCTCATTGTGGATTTATAATTGATTATTATAGTACCACGTAGCTGGATCAAATCTTCACTCCGGGAGAACGATCCAGCTGGGATTTTGGGTCCACTATCGTCCAGACCACCGGAACGCCTTGTTGGCGCTCGTATGTTTCGTTCAGGACCATGTTTATTTCGTTGCCGAACAATCCAAAATCTTCCAGATCTTGCAAAACTAAAATGTTTTAACAATCAACGAATTTTGGTGACTGATTTAAAAAGAACCTTAGCGACAGCCCTATCAGTTGTCATTAGACGACAACATGTTAAGTGCGATATCTCCTAGGTCGTGGACTTCCAATACGCGGTTCACATCTTGCACCAAAAGTATATACTTTTTTCGAAGTGATGTCAATCCTGTGATAGCTCAGTATGCAGATATCAATCAATATGTCAATTCAAAGAAGTCAATGTCTTACAGAATATCCCAAAGTTTCTTCACGATATCTCATTGTATTTTGACGGTGTTCCAAACATTGCTGGTTTCGTTCGAGGATGCTTGACTTCTAGATACCTTGGAATATCTTTTAAAAATTTGATCGAATGTGCTGAAGTTACTAGGGAAAATAAATGTCTCTGTGCATCTTACTGCCTTTAAATCATAACACTTATCATGATCCCATCCACAAAAACAACTCTATCAGACTCTGGCTCACCAAAACCAGCAAACCAGTGCATAATCACAATCATCTCCTTTTAACGATCGCTCTGTTCATCTTGAACAAATTACATTATGCATGCGTACGGTACCGAATGCTGTAAAATATGTAGAATTAATGTACCCCGAGCCCGAGGACAACTTTATCATGCACTTTCACACCGTTTAAGCGATAAGCAAGCAGCAGGACCGTAGCACCAAGGCATAAAAAGCCGTCCTACCGGACCAGGACGATAAGTAACGATCAAAAAGCAAAAATTTTACAGCAATGTTTGGTGCTCTCGCAAGCAAAACACGCCATATTTCGCACGCCGAACTCCTTTGGGGAAAACCAGCATCTCGGTCAGCAGTAGCAGCCAGCAACGGCAGCATCCCCGATGCAAAGCAGTTCCGGTACCGGAGCGCAACAGTTTTCCATTATCATAATCATGTGACATGGTTAAATTAATTTTATGCCACTTGTTTTCCAAGTTTTCCAGCGGTCACACTTCATTTAACAATTGTCAAATTACATTAACATTTTCATGCACGGCCGTAGTTGCACGGCGACCGACCTCGTTTTTCCCTCGGTCGGCAAAACCACCCATCACGGGGTGCTTTCTCTCGCACTCTCTCTCTCTCTCTCACTCACAAAATCTCTTTCTCTCTTTCTTTCCCAAGGTTCGATCTCTTGTGCATGACGACTTTTTCCAAATGGGGAACCGTGCAAGCAGGGGTCCCGGAAACCGGAACCGACATTCCCTGACGCTGTGGATTGTTGGCATCGCATCGAACATCGATAGTTTGTTTGGTGGCTGGTCGGGTGGGTCGGCAAGCCAAATGGGGTGTGTCATGTTGACAGGGTGAAGGGTCACCAGTGACAAACAGTCGCAAGCCATCCCTCATCCTCCCCTGCTACGGACCGGCTCACTGCCGACCAGCAACAACCAGCAGGCGTCAACAATGACGATGTGGCATTGCGCGAGACGTGCGCCTGATTTGCATAAGCAAATAACGCGGGTTTGCCACCGGGATGGTACGCGCCGTGTGCTGTTTGTGCCCGTTGTAAAGGTTCGACCCGCACGCGATAAGCCACCATCACCGCCAACCGGTTGGAGCTGGAGCCCTGGGCTGCCCTCATCAGCAGGCAAAAGTCGACGCTCATCATATGGCGCATTGTTCACAGTTCACTCATTTATTTGCCATCCATAATCATGGTGCCACCGCATCATGCGGGGGGTGCTCTCTCTCTCTCCCCTGCTTTTCCTTGGGATGCTTCAGTTCGGACAGCTGCTACTCTAGATGAGGGGGTGGGAGGTTCCATCCAGACGCCCCATCGTAGGCGCACGTCATAAATAACAACAGCAGCAGCCAAAATCCAGCGCCGTGTACGACAAACGCCAGCCCCGCACGTAGAATAACACTTGACAGCTTTCCTTCGAGTGGAGCGAACCAAGTGCTGGCAGTTGTCCTTTCTTGCGTGGACAAGAAGTCTTCGAGCAATCAAGCTGGAGTGAGCGGGAGAGAGAGAGCCAGAAGTTGTTTTTCCGCTAACGCATCCTGAACCGACAACAACAAAAAAAAGGGACACGAGTCGTCACATTGACTTGGGCTTTGCTGGTGACTCTGATAAATATGAAAATAATTGTCTCTCAAAATCGAACTCGCTTCACTTTGGCACTTCATCGAGTTGTTGGCCAAAGTTGACCACCGGTTGCCCTCCCAGCCACACATTGATTGAGTTGGTGCGAATCTGATTGACACATGGAATTGAAAAAAAAAAGTGAGTTGGACAACACCAACAAAAGCTGTGGAGTGGCCAAAAAAAACCACAACAACACAAATAAAAATGGGCCAAGCAAAGTCACACGCGAAAACCAACGAGTCTTGTAGTCGGAGGACCAACAAATGGCGAAGGCATCGTGCTCTCTCTCTCGTGTGTTGATCGCTTTTGAAAGATTGTACACTTTTCATCCTAGGACACCCTCCAACTGCTGTCCTTGGAAGCATTTTTATCACGCACCCCATCTGTCAAGCGGAGTTTTCCTTTTTCGGGGAGATTAAATTGAGCGCTTATCAGGATCTTGCTCTGGCTCCCTTTTCGGCTGCTGGAATCGAACCTGTAGCACACTTTATTTCACACCCTAGTAGGAGACACCCGGAGAAAATATTCATAAACGATAACACGCTTCTGCAACTAAATCTGTTACGCTGTGAAATCTCTCCAGAAAGTTCATTCATTTCATTGACCGAAAAAGACGCGGGAATGGCTTGCGTATTTACATAAATTGTACACGGTAATAAACAATCGGTGTTGGAAAATGTATGTAAATTTAATGTGTACAAAAGTGAGGTGAAAAGCGTGTTTAGTTTTGCTCCCGGTCCTTTGGTTGGATTTGGGAAGGCACAGGACTGGTTTTACGACTTGTAATTTCGGGTATTATGATGCAGTTTTAAATGACTGACCTGGTGTATGCTTTTGAGGATGTTGTGAAATTGTGTGGATCATTGCAATTTTCAAGTGGCGTGAAGAGTTCCCTCAGGAATTGTCCGTGATAGAGAAAACAAGAAATAGAAGAGCGAGAAATATGAAATAAAATTTGAATTCATTTTTGAGCATGAATTCTACATAGTGACTTCAACGACATCATGTTCGGAAGCCTCGTGTTCTAAATTACATTTTGGTAAGAATCTTAATCGTAATACATAAATTTTTAATAACTATTATGCCAATTTTAAAGGGTTTTTAATATGGAATAAGACAGTTCATAAGCGTTTGCTAACTGAAATTATTATTAAATCAAATATGTTAAAACCTTTTTTTTAAATTTCGTTGGGGGAGTTCTGGTGGCAGATGCGATAGGCCGACGCCAGACCTCAACACGGCAGGACCGGTCTTCAAATCCCATCCAGAAAGGCTCGCCGTACGCAGGACTGACTAATCCAGTAGCGGGTATTAGCAAGTTGCAGGAAGCCAGAAATGGGAGGCCGAGAGCTTTAGATGTTTTAGTGCCAAGCAAGAAGAGGATGTTTATTACATGAAGACAGTTGTTTTTTATAATCTATTTCATCAACGAACCTAAAGGACATCAATCCCCTCGTAACGAATACAAAGTCGAACATAAACAGGGAAGAAACCGCGAATAAGACCTAATAATTTTGTGGAAGTATCAAACTAAGCTTATACAACCGATCACACCCAGGTTAAGGTCCCCTTTTACGGTTCTAAGGTGGAATTATCCAAATGTCTCCCATGCAGTGCAAGTTGTATTAATTTATATTTGTTGTAAGCTATACGACCAGATGATGCTGCTAGAATTTAATCCATATGATTTGCAGTTAGTTTTGAGCTTTAAATGATGGGTTAAACTAATTTGAACTAGGCAACTTTTGGATAAATTTAGGATGTATTAAATGGAATTCAAGACTACCTTTTGAAAGTAAAATACTGTGTAAACTAACAAAGACTTGATAAATGTTACCCAGACTTCAAATTCGGATTTTAATGTACCAAGGATTCACAAGAATGCTCACTTGAAGGATATCACTAGAACTTTTTCTTCTTTTTTGGTCTAACGACCTTTTCTCGGCCGGTCTTGCCTGCCATTTCTGGTTTAGACTAGACTTATTGATGCCGCGTAGTTGGATAGTGAGTCCTCACTACGGGAGAACGGCCCAGATGGGTTTTGAACCCATCTGAGTCCGGTCCTGCCGTGTGAAGAGCGGCGCCGCTGTCGCATCTAGTACCGGGCTGTCCGACCGATCCGGATCACCAGAACAGAGGGCTTTTTTAAGGCTAACGACAAATTCTACTACAAAAGAGGCATCAAAACACTGGCAAATTGCTTAAAAGAGAATAATTCCATAGCTAGAGACTGATTTACTTAATCGGTAACATATGGAGAAGAAAAATCCTTAATCCTAACATAACTTAACTTGAACCTGTTGAAGCTTTACAAGAACACTTCGATGCAATAACTGTCATGTGGATATCACAGTTGAATATCAGTACATTACCTGAAACCATGAAGTCTCATATCACGAGTCTTTATCACAATATGTCGTGGTACTACACCAAGTCATGACAGTTTTTCCATGTGTGTGTTTTCCGGCTATTCCTCGTTTTTCTTACTTTAGTTTTGCTATAAACTAGATTTTTTGGGTAACAACAAAAAAGTCACTACAAAATGCTTTTTGTATGATTACAAGTAGCATTGAGACGGTGATTCAGCAAACATTCCAAATTTATCTTCTGCTCTGCTATTATTTATCTGCTTACAAATGACTCGAATTGCTTCCACAAGCGATTTCTACAATCCATTTTCACTCAATTCAAATTGGGGGAAAAAACTTTTTTTTCCATCACTTTTCCATACAAGCCTCCCTGCACAAAATCTCAAATTAAGTAAAAAACAAGCCTTCTTTCACACACACACTCACCCTTTTGCAGAGACAATAGCTGATTTTCTCCTTTTTCTAGCGACTTACCTTCCCGCAAAGTGGTACGATATGGAAGGAAAACCCATGTCCTTCTTGGAGTCCATTCTCACCCGTTCGAAGCCGAACGAACCAATTGGTTTCATGCATGCGAACTCAATCCTCAAATGGAAACCCGACACTTCTATGCAAATTTGAAAACACTGGAACACTCCCGCTCCTTCCTATTTTGGTCAAAGTTTTTCCCTCCCTACTCGCAGCCCACCCCTAGCTCGCAACTGGTCGCGGTGTGCGCCCGAAGCGAAAGGAGATTTGATCTGATTGACCGACTGACTTGTGGACTGGCTGGCTGGCTGGTTGGGGCCGTACCGACGAATCCGGTGTGAGCCGAAACCCGGGTGGTTGTAATCTAAAACCCGTTCCGGTTCATTAGCCGTGTCTTAGGAATGTGTGGCGATCGGGTTTTGCATCGAACCCAGGATCTCAGGCCCCTGCCCGTCGCCCAGACATCCACAGATTTTGGTGGGAGATAGTGATTTGCACTAGCCTCCCAAAGTCCCTCATGCTCTCTCTCTCTCTCCCTGTGGTGCTTTCCTCGTCCTCAACGCACACGCTGACCTCAAACTGTCCAATCCACTCTAAATTTCAAATCGATTTCCCCAGAGGAATATCTCATTCCCATTCGCTCCCGGGCCAGCTTGACGAACGTGGTGAAACTGAACTCTCTCACCAGCGCTTCCCACATCCTTCCTTTTGGCACCTTCATCATCGTGCTCGTCATCGGTAGCGTACCGCCCCGGCCAAGACGAACGATACCCGCCGACGACGGGTGACGACGAACCCGAGTGCTGACGATTTTCCACTTGCCAGGGTCTGCGGCCTGAAGATGAAATTGATACGTTTGCACCAGGTTCCGGGCGACCGGTGGCGCAATTTATTGGATGTCATTTCCATCTCTTCCCAGTTTTGCCTCTACCGGCTCCCCCGCTCTCCTTTCCCGTTTTTCCTTGCCCTTTTAGCTGCCGTGTGTAATGTTGCCATCGCGTTGCTCAATTCCTTTATTTTTGTCTTCATTTTAGTTCTACCGTGCCTGTTTTGTTTCTGGCTTTGTTTTCCTTTCTGCTGTTTTTTTGTTGTTGTTTGTGCCTTTTTTTTGCTATTCCGCTTCAGCATCCGACTAAACGGTTACTTACCTTTTACGCCACAGGAAGCAGCAATTGCGTAGCCGTGTTGTCGACGGATGCTCCTCGCGTAACTGGCGCTAGCGTGAGCCGGTACTTCCCGACAGTGCTCCACCATCAAACCCGAAGTACCCGGTAATATGTCAAAAGCATAAGCATAATTATCGATATGTTTTGCAGCCGGTGACAGCCAATGAAACTGATCACTTGACATGGGTGCAGTACGCACGCAACCGTCGCTACCTGCCGATGGAAGACGATGCAGACGAGATTTTTGGGCCAGCAAACTTTTGCGTAATCCTTCGGCACGGATAAAGGATGGAGTTCGGCCGAATTTAACGCTATTAAAATTTCACGATACGAGGATTTGACACTTTTCGATAGTAGCACGCAAGCTGGAACGAAGCAAGAAGAGGCCCAAAATAAAAGGCAAAGTTTTTTATGTGATTACCGGCACAATGGACATGTAGGGGATGTGTATCAGATACATCTTGATAGCTCAATTTCAATCTCAGAAGGATGGGAACAACTTGAGTTGTGTCGGTTCTTTATCGGTATTCTATCGTACAGTTTTAGTCCCCTTTTCTCGTGAATCTTCTGAGAAATTAAAATAAAGTGTCCCGCATTTGTTATTGGTTCCTATTTTTAAGTCAGTCAAAACATCTCTCTTGTTTGGAATTTTGCCGCCAGCCCTAATGTTTATTTAATTTACTTGATAAGAATTAGCAAACGTAAAGCTATACAACCACATTATAAAGTGTTTGCTATACAACCACATCTATCTAAAAGTATCGTTAAAATTCTTGGTTAGGACACTAGCATCACTAGCTTCACTAGCATCAGATATACACGGTACAAGCTTATATAATGTGGACTATTTAATCCTGTGTATTGAGTTAATCTGAACAACTAATGTCTTTTTAAAGCTTCAATTCGATCACACTTCTTATGCTTAGTCAGAGTGGTTTGCAGAAAAAATAATGAAAAAGTAAGTAAAGAAGATCTCCAAGCTCTCTCTCTCTCTCTCTCTCTCTCTCTCTCTCTCTCTCTCTCTCTCTCTCTCGCTGTTCTTGGCCAAATGTCCTATTGACTCCACACATGGCCTAATGATACCACGTAGTTGGATAGTTAGTCCTCACTACCAGGGAACGGTCCTGATGGGATTTGAGCCCCGGTTCCAAATGGACCAAATGGAATTTGAAATTTTGAACACAATCGATCTCACCAAAAATCTTTATGGAATAATCCCAAGGTACAAAAGCCAGAAAATAAGGGCAAACAACTAGTTTGACAACGTGACAAGTTTTGTTTGAAGCTAGTGTTAAAATTGTACACCAAAGTGGGTATCCGGTTCTTAAAGCGTCGCGTGCTTTGCTGAGTGTAAGCCCTCTTCTCTGAAGTTTAAAACGTTACATTGCAAGAGGATGGAGCGTCATGGAGCTGTTTGAATGCTTATCAGAACGGACCTTGGCTCGGACCATAATACACTGGATTGTTTTAGTTCGGCGTGTGTTGAAGTAGAAGGCCCTAAAATGTTAAGACCATGCTGTCTTTTATAACAAAACGCACGTGGTAATTGATGTTGGAGAACTACATTCCTCCAGTTCTAACTTCTGGCGTCGTCTTGAGAACGTTAAGAATGAAATCATAAAATGGAGCTAAACTTCGCCAATTTAGGAATTGCTCTTCGGTGGACATAATTTATATGATCCTCCTGGCGAGTCCTGGACTAAGCCTTGCTACAAAGCATTTGCCAGATACTTAGATTCAATGCTACGCGCAATGTACAGCAGAGGACAATTAGGATCTCTTCAAGCAATCAAGCACATAACATGATCCTTTCCTTTGAAATGCCTCCCAATTCTATCCTCAAACTGATTTGAACGAACAAATAAAGCTGCTCTACATGCCAGAGAACACAGTCGTCGCCATTTCGACGATCTGAACGTTCATCTTCACAAATCTTAACCTGAGCAATCCAAATTTCAACTGATATTGAAGTACGTGTTCAGAGAGCTACATCACAGATGACAGGATCTTATAATTGCTAGAAAATGTCTTAAGACGATCTTTTATTTCCAAAAACATAAGCAAACTCGATTTATTGAATACTACAAACTTTGGTGATAGATTCTATGGTACTTTATTAAGCTTAAAACCAAAATTAGTCTCATACGAAACGTTGCCTGAAATGTCCCAATATCAACAGCAAACACCAAGCCGTTACTCCCAAAAACGTGCAGAATTGAGTTGGAAAATTGTTTTCCCCGACACAGAAAAACAAGAACACATCACTACGCCAACCATACGCTTCAAGATGAATCTCTGTGACTCTGTTTTTCCTGCGATTCTTTATCGTTGTTTTCCTTCGTTTTCCTTTGCAAAAAAAAACTCGTTCGATTCACTTACTTCCTGTGCTCTTGTAGCTTCTTTTTTTAGCCCAACCTCAACATCGGTACCAGTGGACAATGAGTGGAAAAACTACTTGCCATCAAACCACAACCACCAGCTCAAGAAACAAAGAGACCGTCATCCGAACTAATAAAACATCCTTGTTCTTCCCTTCTGGTCCAAGCGATCTTTCGAGCTCTCTCGCTCTCTCGAAGTTGTTGCCGGAAGAAGGACTTTACTACGCCTTCCCATCTCCAATCCTTTCGAATCCCAGGGCCACTTCTTCGGGCGTAACTTGCGGCGGGCCCTTCTCAGGAGCGTAACGATTTCCTTCATAATTGAAATGCCAAAGCGGAAATCGTGTGCTGTAGGTGTGAAACTATTGTAACTTTTCCTTCCGGGAAATGAACCATACTTTGCGTGCCGCCCTTCCATCACACCCCTTCTTTGTAGTCCCACCCCCCTTCCTGGCGTATCATCTTCCGCTGCGCATCCGGAGCATCCGGACAATGTGCTCCAGACCCGGCACTGGAAGAAGTTACGGCCAGAGAACCCTGTGTGTCTGTGTGTATTGCAACTCGGTTGCCGTTTGATTCGGTGGTCGGTTGGTTGGTTGGTTGGTTGGTGTGCGCGTTAAGTTGTCATCGTTCCTTATCCGACGCTTCTGCCGTGGAACCGGACGGCAGAATCGTAATTGTTCCAAGACGTTGACGACAAAGTTGGTAATTTCCTATTTTGCTAGTTTCATAAACAATCATAATTAAAATTAATATCGCGGTGCGGTGGTATGAGGTGAGAGAGGATGCGTTTCGGATGGAAACGGCAGGTAAGAAGCGGCACAGAAACATAAGAAACAGAAGAAGAGGACAATTGAGCACAATTGAGCATTCGCGGTGTTGATTGTGTAGAAAGCGCAAAGCATGGCATCAAAAGAAGTTACGCAAATGGAAGGAAACTATCGTGCAAAGGGAAGTAGAGAGCAAGTCCGAATGAAACAACAGCAATAATATGGTAAACATGGTTCCAATTTAGGTGTTTTCGGTTCGACGAGAAGTGTTTCTGGTTGTCCTCAGCTTTATTTGTATTCTGGTTTACTGATACAAAATGTTTTGAAGTATCAAATAAAGATAACTTCAAGAGGATCAGCTTCATGCTAATTATTCTTCGGTCCAGCAATCGATCTGTTAAGCAATTAATGTTAAAATAATATTTCTCTGTAAGATATTTTAGTGTTCAGATTGTTTTTTAATCTCTACAGCATATTCTGACGTAGTTAGAAGAGATTTTATCATCGAGGCAATAGCAATCAGGAACAAGGTTTATATTCTGCAACAGAATTTTATGCACTGAGATTCTGGGAACGCTTGTCCCTCTGTATAGAAAAACAAATTCGCTTCAACAAATGCCTTCCAACAGGAGCAATGAAGCTAAATAAAGAAAGTGGCTAATTTCTGCATATTTTGCAGAATGTTGATTAAGCTTTTGGTTAGATCTCGAAATGACTCTAGATAGACAGAAAAATAACTCTATATTTTGCGTATGCTATGATAATTTTAAAACAAAAAATTTAAAAAACATAACAAAATATTGCTGTACAAAGTTATCTGCATGGTACAAGGTTTATTGATAATATTACCAAGTTTGTTATTAATGGAAAATATATTAAATTCCCTTATGGACAAATCTTTGAGCGAAGTTGTTACAAAACGTAACCACTATTTCAAATTGAATTAAACAAAACGCAAATACGAAGACAGCACGACATCTGCTGCCAATCAGGAGCACTATGCAAGCGCCATCTGTACGTCAGGCTTAAAAACATCCGAATAAATGCACACAAATTTGAAAATATACCCCTGATGGTATGCAAGTTAAAAACACATTATCGAAATGTATGCAATCTGTATAACTTCCATCAGTTTCAGCGTGTTTTTGATAAATTTAAAATTAAACATCTGTGTTATTATGTTTATAAAACCCCCAGTCTGATTGTGAAAAGATCAAATATTGTATAATTGCACACGCACCATATATCAGCTAACACAAACAAAATTTAAGGGAACAATATCTGCGTGTTATACATTCATTTTTAACAAATATCAAACAAATTTGTTTCGCCTTACTTTTATCTATAATGCTAGAATTATACAAACATTATCACAATTTAAAAAACTCTCATAAATTGTCACCTTGAGGGCCGATATTCGTCCCAACGTTTCATTTCCGTTCACGCACGGTGGTTGCACCCTAGTGCCCAGTACGCACTCTTTCATTTAGATGTAACTTTTTCTTTCGTAAAATCGTTGTAACGGTAAGCAAACCACTTGTTTACTCTAACTTATTTAAAAAAAAACTTTGAAATTTTTGAAACGCGCTTTCTATATCATCCATCTACAAAACCCATCCGATTGAATAAGTGTTAATTTAAAAAAATAAATTTACATATTTATGAAAAAAGTTAATTTAAGTCTTTTAAATACATTTTCATACATTTCGTAAAATTATTCACAACAAATCTAAATCTTACACGTCAAACAAACAGTTCCCACGCACAGCCCACTATCCCATTTCCCATCAAAAACCCCCCCGGTAACCGTTTTGCCATCTCTTTCGTACGCAAACGCGGTACCGTTCTAAAGGGAGGGAAGGGGAGGAGTGGATAAATTTTCCGGCAAGGAAAATTGTAAACAGCTAAGCTTGCCCTCCCGGTTTTGGGGCAACTGCACGCATGCGAACGCTTTCCCTTCCCAGACGTACAACACAACAAGGGAGCGAATACCGTGTGTGTAGTTTGTCTTCGGTTTTTCCCATTCTTTCGCATTTCCTTACTTTCACGGTGTGTGTTTGTGTGTGCGTGTATGGAGGTGAGTGATTTTCACGCGTGTTTTTGAATGTGGCATTTTCGTGCAGTGGTAGTAGCGCCGTGAATTCGGAATCGATCCCGAGAGCCACCCCTCCCCCCATTCGAACGGTTGTCCATTCGTTGTGTGTTTAAGTGGCGACAACACATCGCGCGATAGGCGTTAGGCACCGGGTTTTCTTTTCCTGTTCATTCGAGTTTTTATCGTGAATTTTGTGAAAAGTTCTTCGTGAAAATGTGTGTATGTGTGCGTACGTGTTTTATTGCCGGTGGTAGTGTGCGGCAAGTGTGAGGAGGATACGTTAGCTTCGGAGGGGGCTTTTCTTGAGATTCGCGCTATGAGTTTTTAGCGAAGAACAAGACAGACTGCACTGGGAGGGAACCATCTGTGTGTCCTGTTTCCTTCCACTGGCGTTCGAAGGAATTTATCGATCCGAGTCGCGCAGGTACGTGAAAGTAGCCAAAAAACTGTTCTTCGGGCGCTCGGTAGGTTCATTTTGATACGCGAATCTTCGTGTGGTTTATGTGCCTTTAAGAAAGACTTTAAGTGATGGGATATTCTTGTACTAATAGCAGTCAACCAACAGGAAAACCTATAAAAATAAAAAAGTACATATCGGGGATTTTCTTCAACTCAAAACACATGCAAAACTTTAAAGAACATAATTATCTACTTTTCATCTCCTAAATGCAGTAAGCACCTGAATGTCACGCCTGAAACGATTGCTTCCTGGTTTTATTGCTCGTGAGTGAACCAACCACCCAGCCCCAAAATAAACCATAAAAGTACCTCATAATATAGCCATGATTGCACTATCTGCACGAACTACCTTCCGGCCAATGCTTTACCAAGAAAATCTGCTGGCAAGGTCGGATCGAATCAGCAGAAAAACCATTTTATTCCTTTTTTGCCTTCCGTTTCCCTGCTACTTGTTTTTTCTGATTCACCTACATCGGTACAAGATTTCTCCAGCTACAAGCTCAATAAAATATACTTTTTATGACAAAATTATGAAACACACACACACCAACTACCCTAACGCACCGACTGTGGCACCGGTATCACCGGTTCCAACGACGGAAGTACGATTAATTACTACGATTTTCCCAGCACGTGACAACGGTCTGCTTCTTCGTCAACCTCCTGATGTGAACGCTGGGGACAAAATGATGTTTATGCTGGTGATGCTCACCGTCAGCATTTTTTCTCTCTATCGAGGTCATCAGGAAGATCGCTTGAAGAAGAAATGAACCAGATTCTCCTGAATGGCTGATTGGAGTACAGCCCTGTTCGATTAAACCAAGCTGAGTCGGCTCCTAAGGTCGTTGGAATCAATTTAAGTCTATCTCATCTCACCAAGCTCATTACAGCTTAATTACCTGGTGTGGTTTTACATCGTACCGCCGGCTCCCACTGGCATCGATAGGCCATCAATTGGCTTTGATTAAAATCTATCACCTGATCGACGAGATCTTCCCGCGGAGTCGTCCGGTGTTGATTTTGAGATTAATGTGACTTTGTCACCGACTTCTCCTACAAAAAAAAGAAGTGTTTTCCTGCTCTCACCCCAACAAACACGCATTCACGCACGCACGTGGCACGTGAAAGACATTACGATGTATGTGTCAGTGTTTTAATGTTCCTCTAACGGAACGTCCAAATAGCTGCATTGGCACGTGCCTCCATGCTGGTGGCGTTAGCTGGAAGGTTCCATTTTTGTTTTCCACCTCTAAAGCTCCGTTACATTTTTAAACCCCCCTTGGGTGCGTTCTTCCATTTTTTTTATAATCGATCGGATGTTTATACGTTGACCGTCACCATGAAAAATTGGAGAATGTTTATGGTAGTTTCGCCTTAAGTTTACAGTTGTACCGGGCACAATTTAGAAGGCAAGGTTGGGCTGTGTTTTTATCAAAACGGAGCTTGTTATGGAAGCAACACCATTACAACGATTACACCTTGTAGTGGTGAGATTTGTATCGATATGGGCTTATTACAACACACCTTTTGAGAGAGTTGTGTGTGAGGGGTTATTAACAAGTGGATATCAAAACTACACAAATGGAAACATCGCTGAGTGTAACACTATTTGTGGAATAAAGCAAGCGTGTTAGCTGGTTGTACGATTGTGAATAAGTTCAGGCCTCTTATTTTTATCCATAAGGAGAGCTGCGTTCTGTTATAAAATGCTTGAAACAAATACGTTAATGTTGGCAGAAAGAATGGCTGAGCTTCTAAATAATGAATGTATCAATCGACATCGATCTACTAATACAAAACATTGTATTTATAATTTAATTTATTTTCATGAAGAAATTAGCCGGAAAACACAACATTATATAAAAGCATTAAATGGACGAGGTAGATCTTGTTCTCCTTTTCTATCAAGCTAGGGATCAAACTCATCTACTTAACACTCATACAGGATGTCTCTCAGGTCATCAAACGAAATTCAAAGTATTACTTACAAGGCGGTAGCTACAATCAGGAATTAAAACCTTTGGCTCCTCTCACTTTTAGAATCCGTAGTTGCCTCTTGATTAAGTATATCAACCAACCCATCTTAAACCAAACCATTTAAACTTTTTTTTGTATATTATCATATATCTTCATTGCTTGATAATATTAAATTCTCCATCGGCCGCATGATATATCCAAATTAAACCATGCTTCATGAAACTGCCGAACAGGGTGTTCTCGATAAATTAGACATATTTATAAGGGTTTATATTTGTAGCAATACGGCCAAGTCATTCCTTATTTATTTATTTTTATTTATTTTTCATTATGACCGCTTGAAGCCGTATTGTCCGCACCGCATGTGCTGACGAAGTACAAATTTCCAAAAAATACAAAAAAATCATTGAAAATTACCAAGGCACTTCCTCCCTGATATTTCGCCTTATCCCGGGTGTGCTCGGTTTGCCAAATCGTCCCTGATGAATAGGAAACAAGCACTAACACACACTATGATACACACACACACACTAACCGAAACCGATTGATAGGGCCGGGGATCAATTCCCATCCGGACCGACTCCGAAGGACTAACTATCAAGCTACGGGCAGTGGTGGGTCAAGATATTTGGAGGCCCCTAGCGGAATGGCAGTTTAGGGTCCCTCTTATTGTTGTGATATTATAGGGAAATAACCGGATTTCCCTCACCTATGAGGCCCCCCTGGCCGACGAGACCCCGTGCGGGCGCTCCTTCCGCTCCTAGGTTGATGCGCCACTGGCTACGGGTAAAATAATTATTCGATCCACAGGAAGCCCAAAAATGGTAGGCCAATACATTCAAGATTTGAACTCATCTTCATTTATATTGCTTATGGCAGAAAGGAAGGATTGTTCCGAGCAATGAAATAGGATTATTATGATTTCTGTCTAATGCCAGGAAGACAGGTGTAGATAAGCATCAAAGACTGGCTAGGAAATTCCTCGTGTTATTTCCCCAAACTGTGATGGCTTTCGGATGTATTTTCTCTGAAGGCGATGTGATGTTTCTGCATTTTCCAAAAAGGACCTCTGATTTACATCAGTTGCCAATGGTAAGGCACTTTACGATGACTTTGCGGGAATGGCTGTGTAAGCCCTGTATTGAGTGACAACATTTGGAAATTAATAAAAAAATTAAAGATACAGAGATGATTTTCTTTTCCCTTTCGGAGCTGTCAAATTTGTCCGGAACACCCTATTGTTGGTAACCAAAGCGTTAGGACTATAAGACATAGATTAGTAGAGGCATTGAAATAAAAATATAAATAAAAGCATGTTGCTTACAATTTATGTAAATTCTACTTTGATTCAGCCTGAATTGTAACATATTAACAGCAAATGTTTTAAAACAATAAACAAAACAACAATGAACGTTAATGGAACTGACGATTGTCATGTAAATTATTAGCATTTAAACATGCTGATGCTCTTATTGCGATGGTTTAAAAACGAAAGAAATTCCCTACGCTCTCTCATCACAAAAAAGACAACATTCCAACACATTTTTTCTCGACAAAAAATCCTATTTATCTAAACATCAATCATTCTGCACCTAAATAATGGTGCATTGTATACACGCAACGTCAGCCAGCCCCAGCTCTGAGCCTTGCTCGGGGCTTCGCTTTCCCTTTTGCAGCTGGTTCGGTTGCTGTTTTGGTGCTGCAAAATATTTACAACTCTTACGCGCACCCACAACACCAGCGGTCCGCTGCCTAATGGTAAAACTATCTGCACTGCCACAGCTATTTGGCGTACACGATCTGCTTTAAATTGGCTTAATTCAGTGCAACTTCCGCCTGGGCCAGCGAAACTCCCGTCGGTCGTCTGCAGTTCAGCTCGCTCGCTGCTCCAGTATCGCCCGCATCTAATCTCATTTTCCAACCGACACCGATCTGAAAACAGGCTCGAACGCCTTACGAACGCACGGGCCATTCATCAACTCGATGATGCTGGTGAGGATTGCCCGGGTCGCTTGCATAGCTTGCCACTGGAATACAGCGGATTACTGTCGCTTGCTAGCGCACAAAGTCAAGTCGCGTTTGCAGATTTAACTACCCATAAAACATATCGAACGCACAAACAACGATGCTTATTGCTGGTGCCCGTGTCGCACGGAGTGTCTGCAGGGAGATTGAGAGATCGTGAAGCAGGGAACGCATGACATGCATTTTTATGGGGTGAGAGATAGTTGGTGTAGGGTTTTTAACTCCAGCCAAAAAAACAAAATCATCGTCCATTCGTCCATCTTTTCTGGGGGCCGAAACGCATAGAGACGTTCCGATACGTTATTCACAGCAGGAAGTCCGAATGGCCGCTCGAAACACAACAAACTAAGTCGGCAGATGTTTCCAACGGTTGTGATGCACTCTTTTCCTAACCTGTTCGGCTTTCGGTGATCGGTAGATCACGTTCCCCGTGGTGCCTGTGAGTGAAACCGGCCAGAATTTCCCATTGACCTACATACAATTTCCAATTCTTCACCAAGTGTGAAGTGATCCCTGTCGATCGGGTTTCGTCACCATCTGAGAACCCGGGGAAACCCTAGAAAATCTTGACTGCTTGAATCACATCGAATGTTTGTGTTGGAATATTATTCTAGCGCGTTAAATTTAACGAAAACATGCACCAGGAAAAAAAATTGAAAGAACCATGTATACCCAGGGATCTTGCACAATTTTAACGCACCTTCGCGCATCATCCTCCATACAGGAACGCGGCAGAAACTTTGAAGGTTTTGCTCTCAATCTCGATAAAATTACACCCAATGCATGAGCGCTCAAACAGCGCGTGTTTATACTTCGTTAGCTTTCTTAACCCGTACAAACAAACCCGTTTCTTGGCGGTGCTTTTCAGTAACTCATCCTTTACCTAGCTCCCGGACCGAAAGCCGGAAGTACCAACGCATTTGGAAATTGCACGGATGCACCTGCACCCTCGGTGGGATAATTCCTGTCCTGTTTACTTTCCGGCAACCCGGTACGCTAATGCTGGCAATAAATGGTAAACCCAAACCCACCACCAAAAGCGCAAACCATTCCGGAAGGCACAGACAGAGGCTCTCGGTTTACTACGTGCGTCGTTCGCAAGGACCAACGGCGGTAACGGTTATGATTGTTCCACAACTCGCATGTTGGATGCTAATGGAAAGTTGTTTACGATTTCACTGCCCCCAAAAGGTGTACCGTGCAGTGGAGAGAAAAGCAATCAAAGCCAAGATGCATATGCAAATGTTACGCCCGGGTGTACTAACCGCTTCGAATGTAACAATTTGCTTTTACGAGACCGGAGACTGCAGGTTTTGGTTGCAAAAAGATCAATTTTGCTACTTAGCTTTAAAGGGTGTCATTCAAGTACGAGTGAATGCAGTCCAGCCTTGGAGCGTCCCGGTGGTGCAATGGTAGCGCCGTCAGCTGCTAACTCGAACGGATCGATTTCAAATCCTGTCTGTGGGGGACTGCATCCTCTCAAACAGGACTTTTTCCCAAACTACGGGTAAATAGAGCAGATCAGTACCCTCTCGTAAACATACTAGTTCCAAGGGAAAAATACTAATGCCAAATACAAATAACGTACGTGTATCGGTTATTATTAACGAGCTCCTCTCTTTTAAAAGGCGGAGTCCTCTTTATTAGTAATCCATAAATCAATCATAAACCTATCCACACGCTATCGTCGATCCCTGCTGGCTTGGCTCGTGATTCTTCTTCTGTACCTAAACTCAACCACAAAAAATGCATCATTCTACCCACATCTCCTCTCTACATCCAGCCAGCACTCAGTACTTTGCACGCCAGGCCAGCTGTTTGAGGTGCCAAAACACGGCAAGTACTCATAAATTAGCAAAAGGCAGGCAAGAGGATCACACAGCTGAAATTAACTCCTGTTAATTTTCCACTGCAGTGCCATAAATCGTCCTCAAAACCGGTTCCCATTCGAGAGTTGTCGTCTAGGCTATAACTATAACTGAGAACAGCCGAGAAAGATGTGTGGTGGCACCTTCTGTGCCCGAGAAAACCGATACGTCGTCCCCCGGTATGAGGTCCTCGGGTTTTTGAAGGTAAGGACCAGTCTTGAATTGAATAAAAAACACACACATACACTCACACACATACAATCCTTCTGATAGTTCTCCGTTTGTCTGGTATCCTTTGGTGCAATTGTGCATTTTGGGCTCAAGTTGGGTTCCCTGCTTTTATTCTGGCTCCTAGCTGCCCTAGAAGTGTTTGTCACCAATTGCAACTATTCGATCGGTATCGGAACCAGCGAAGTGCTGCTCGATGAGGGATGAGGACACAAAGGATCAGATTTATTTTTTGCTCTTTTTTTTTGGGAGAAATTTTCGGCCTCCTATCGCAAACGGTGGTAATTTGATACGTTTATGGTGATTTTATTACGATTCTTCTCTTTCACGTTGCTCTTTTTTCTGTTCTATTCTGATTCTCATTGAGCATCAAATGCTTTTTTTATCAATTATTTATTAATCTTTTGTGCTCTCTTTTCTTTTCTTCTACTTTTATTATCTTGTTTTGTGTAGTTGTTTTGTAGTGGAATTTATTTATTATATTTTTATGGTTATTTTTACAACAATTATCATAAAAATGCTTATTTATAATAAAAGAGAAAAGTTTTTTATAACAAAATTATCTACAAAGCGTTCATACTCAATATAGGCAATAAAGGGAAGAGAAAGAATGGTAAATGTTTATCTCCAAATACCACACTGACCATCCTTAAGACAGCTCGAACTTCCAAAACGTCAAAATGTATCCTGCCATAAATTCTTTCCCTGTCATTCACGATTACTTTTCTGTCGTGCAGCACCAAACACACGCCAGCTCTCGAAAGCAGGAGCGCTGCTGTCTGTTTGTTGCCTTTTATTCAATGCTCCCGACCATCATCTTCATCCTAACCGGTGCTTTTCGCTTTCCTTTGATTCCCGGTGCGATGACAGAAGCTCTAAAACCGCTTGTACATGCTGAGTGCAAAGGGAATGGAAGGAATCGAAATAAAAAGCTCACAAACAGCTCTCCTGAAAACCCAGACACATGAAATCGTTTAAAAATAATAAAAAATAACACCCGACGAATCCTGCGACCACTACGGTAACGTAAACTGGTCCTGTGCAAATGGCGCTTCGCCAGGACACAACACCAAACAGGGCCAAGCAAACAGGTAGAAAGCACAGGCAAATAACGGTTCCGTTTCCATAATGATACCTTTCCATCCGTAAAAAAGGTGCATGTTTTGAGGGTTTTTGATTTTGGCTCGCTCATCGCAGCTACCTGGCGTTTCACCGGAATCGATTCACTCCGTGCGTCCCTCTTCAACGGCGAGCTAATCGAGATGTGTGTGGTTCGCTCTACTGGGTATGTGTGGAAGCGAGAGCCCTCCCATCCTTCCCGGGCAAGGATGATCAGGGGATGATTTGGAATAGGTTTTCGAAGGATTTTCCTTTCCAAAACGGCCAACCGAGGGACCTGTGTCGTTGTGTCCTGCCCGAACGGGGAACGCAAATAACGCATCATCACAACCATTCGAACGAAGGTACGTGTGTGTGTTGGTGGCTGAATGGTGGCACCTGGTACACCGGAACAGACCGAACGAAGAGACGAAATAAAAAACCCCTAGCTCCAGGGGTGATAAGCGCACATTGTTTGCTGTTTGCTATCTGTTTACGCTTTCGCAGTTTGGTCAAAGGTTAACGACAGGTTGACCATGCTGAGAGAGAGAGTCCCGACATCCTGTCGAAATGTCCGGCCGGCCGGAAGTTTCGTTTAAATTCGTCGAACTGGGAGCAGTTTAGAAGCATCGGTCATTTCACTGGAATGAAGACATTTTTTGGGGAATACAAAGTTTGCTTGATTGAACGTTTGCTTGTAGAATAGAAATGTATGATTAAAGTAACACTAGGGTACTCTCCCTATCTCTTTTTTTCAACTATAGCTGTATCCCACCATGAGTGCATTCGTGTGGTTGATCAGAAATTACAGGGTTTACCTACTCATTTAACGAGCGTCAGCATATCGAAGCGACTTATACAGAAATTTAATATTTTTTGGTAAACTGTTCACAAGAGTAAGTCAATGGTCATGTTGCAATTGCAAACTTCGCTGGTACATCTTCAAATTGTTTTGTTCCAAAACATTTATTGTCGATTCACTCAGAAGAATTTTACAAATAATGAGAAAATATACATTGCGACGATTTCTGCAAACAGCTTGCAATTTGATGTGCAAGCGATGAGCGATGCTTACAAACGTTTTGATGTCATTTAGCATTTTTTAGTTTGACAGGATTGTCCCAAACACTCCGTCAAATATCCACAGCTTATTACTAAGACAACGTCCCCTAACAGTATACAGTTTCCAATAAGTTTCACAACGAGATTTCAATATTATATTTTCCACTTTTTCTACTTGACATATTTCCTTAAGTGAATCGACAATTCCATTATCTGGATCGAACCCCTGTACACAACCTGTATTTTATGCTTATTGAGTTTTACAACACCTTTTCACTGCTATAGCAAGATGAAACATTATAACAGATGACAGATTCTGGACACCAAAAAGAGTTTAAGGACTCTTCAAACGCTGCAGAAAGTTTCGAGAAACCCCAAGCTTTAGTTCTATGCTAGTTGGTTTATCGCTGTAAAATGTGCATCCAGGGATCAGAGCATTTTTCTAAACAAGGAAAAATATTTTGAACAAGGTTAGAATTTTTTGGCTTGGCACTAAAAACACGAGAAGTCTCGGCCTGCCACATTTATGGCTTTCTGTGACTTGATGTTAACCATAGCAAATTAGTCAGACCGGGCAGCGCACGGCGAGGCAGTCTGGATGGTCAAGGTTAGAATTGTTAGACAAAATATGCTGTCTGCGACGAAGCTTTGTTTGTATTAATCCGTCAAAATGAGCGACTCATGGCAGTAGTGATTTTTTAAGGTAGTTATCCATCCGGTAATCTTACCATATTGGATCATATTACATTACGACAGCCAATTATAGGAGCATAAAGTCCTATAATTTTCATAAGACCGTTCGTAGCTGAGTTTCAACATTAAATTTGAATGTTTCTGTAAAGTAGAAATTCCGAAAAATTTAGATCAATTAGAACATACCTCACTGATACGATCCGGTAAACCCTGTAACCATCATTCATACATTTTTGCACCACCCGTTTCATGTGGATCGTGTTTCATAATCAGCTAATTTATCCGGTCGTAAATAAAATCACCCTTCGATGATGCTCGCGATTAAGCCATTCCATCCAGCCCCATCACACCATCAATAGTGGCTTGGAAACTGCAACTGCATAGTACATAGTACCGTAGGGAGGAAAAAAAAGTCGAGCGTTAACTCGCCTAGCAAGAGTTACCATTTATCAGTCCCTTCGATACCACCCGAGTAAGCCCAGCGAGTTCCCTCGCTACCCAATCTCATCATCCCAGGCGAAGATCGATCGACCCGCATAAGAGTTTTTATCGCTTTCAACAAACGCTGAGACTGAGAGGTCTCACAGACGAGCGGACTAGCCGTACGTGCATGCATTCCTTATCAACCGTCTGCATCTCGGCGATCTCGGCCGTTCCTTGGTTGCATTCTAAGCTGCACCGGCATAGAAAGTAATGGGTACGAAGGGAGAGAAAAAAAAGCGGTTAAATCACTCTTTAACATTTCCATTTGCCGGGGTCAGAAATTTTAATATCCGGCAAATAGATGACGGTACCGGGCGATTGGTTTCACATTAATTTTCATCGCACCACACACTAGCTGAGCCGTCCGGGTGTCCCTTTGAATGTCTGAGAGGGTTGGTTTTAAAGCAAGTCGGTTTTCTTAATTCAAATTCAGTATTGCTGAAGTTTTAATATACACTCTCAGCTAATGTGCTTCAACTCCCCAGGAGTATAATAAATATGCTACTCCTCCATCTTCACCACAAACTACTCGCATGCGTTCGTCAACGCCTTATTTCGGCGCCTTTTGCCGTGTAAGCGGGCCCAGCACGTGCAATGCCGATTGCGCAGCTTGACTCTTGATGTTAGCCGGAAGAATTCACAAAACGCTGCGTGCTTTGCAAACACTCTGGCAGATGCACAGAGTCACGACCGCGGCTAACGCCATCCACGCAGCTAACGAACATTATGCAATAAGTCAGCTGTCGAGGGACGGGCGAACTGCGAATGCTCGCTCCACTGACGCAACTCCAACCGGCGGAGATGTTTATTTTGGAAATGAATATGGAACGCTTGTTTGATTATTTGTTCGGTGTATTCGTTCGCTTTTTTTCTCCCGAATTCTTGCTCTTTCCATGCATTGCTCACTGGCACCACATCTCGTGATCTCGTGCGAGGTTTCGTGTTTAAACAAATATGTTGCCCGCGAGACTCCAGCATCAAACGATACCGACTGGAGAAAGATTCTTCCGTTTTAGAAGGAAACCCCAGTAGGGGAATTGAGGGTACTAGGCGTTGAGTAAGGTTCATCTTGTTGCCTAATATTCGTAATGGTCCCTTCTGCGTAGCGTACATATTTAAAACAGTTCCACCGTAACTAGCATTTGGCATTGGAGATAAAGCGATTCGAATTTGGTTCGATTTCTTCACCAACCAAACCACACACACAGGAAGCGATCATTCGACACTTGCTGCGTTGCGAGAGTGCTTGATCTTCCATTCCTACACTTGCTTATCCGGTGCAGGGTGGTTTTCAAGATTCCGATCTCCAGACATCAAGACGCTGACATTTTCCGACACTTCCGGTTAGCTTCCTGTGGAACTGGATATCGAACGAACGGTATACGTTTACTGGCGTCCCTTCCGAATTCTAGGATTTCTATATCTGGCACCGCTCCGCAACGCAGACACGACCTTCCCGACTTTCGATCGTACACAAATCGTCTCGTTAGATCCCCTCGTAATTTTGGTTGAAGTGAAATAGCTTCGGGAAATATTTTGCCCTCACCAGCCTTGTTATAATTAATAAGGGCGAAATGCATGAGAACCATTGGAAAGTGTGTGAAAAGGCTCTGCTTTTTTTTTGCTTAAGTCTTTTTTGCTGCAATGTGACCTTGAGGCCATGTTGAATACAAACGGGTAAAAAAGGGTTGCGTTTTTCTTTGCGCTAACGATCCGTTAAAAGGCTTACTTTACCGTCATTAATAACCCGATTTGAATTTTTGTTAACCGTTAAATAATTTGTACGTGTAATGTTTCAGTTAGCATTTTGCGTCAGAGAATTTCACCGTCTAATGGCTTTTATTAACCGACGGTAAGGGTGTGCACGTAAGATTGTATTGCTCATTACATTTGTCGTAGTGACTGTAATGTTTTTAATTAAAAAATGATTCAAAATTTTGTTCTTGAAACCGTTGGGTTGTAATGATATGAGAAAGTGATACATTCTTCTTTTTTTTATTCATAAAGAACGGCCTGGCCGTATTGCTTAAAGCTAAATTACAAATATAAGTACAATTCACGATGGTTTGGAAACATTTCCTTCTCCAAACCGTGAAAGGGCACCTTATCCCGGGTGAGCTCGGTTGATATATATCCGTCATCCAGTAGTCGTGGTAGTGTTGGTTGCGAGGGTCGGTATCGTAGGTGATCATCTCATCCCGTTTGTTTTTGGGATATGCCATCGTCAGTATTCTTTTGGTCGAGATCCAGCGTTCTTCCATCCCTCTGGCTTGTCTGCATTCCTTGACCGATGCAACACGCCATTGCAACGGTGTAGTTTTGGTCCTGGATCATCCTGGATATTCCGTCTATGCCATACCAAGCCCCACTAATATCGCACTCATTCATACATTCATTCATTCAATCAGTCATTCATCATCATACACACAAGCGAGATACAACACGTATAACAGACAAACATACATTCTTCATTTATCCTCGATAAAAATATAATAAAATAACATTTTCAACCGCTCAAGGAATTGGAAAACAAATTGAATATTTATTAATATCATTCGGGGCATTCATTGTCCGCTTTGTTTGGCTTGAGAAGTTTAAATTTATTTAACTAACTAAAACTACACCTATCTCTCTTCTTCTTCTTCTTCTGCTTCTTCTTTCTTGGCCTATTGACCACTTAGGACAAAGTTTGCCATTTCTGGTTTACCAGACTTATTGATACCGCATAGTTGGATAGTCAGTCCAATTCCAATGGCCCCGAAGGAATGTGAACCAATCTCTATCTCTATTGACCTTTCTCTACTGATCTCATTATAAGTTTAATATCGAAATAAACAAAAGCAAACAGCATTACTAAGCGCTTAAGTACAAATACTATGTTTTAAGAAACGACTGCTTGCTACTACTTATACCACCAATGATTGTCAAATAACATTAATAACATTGAAATTCTGGAAAAATAATCTTGATATGTACAGTTCACCTTTAAAAAGTTTTGCCATTAACTATGGCATGTTTCCGAGTGACAAGCTTTTGAATTTGACTAGTCTTATCGAGCCTTTTAACTAGTGGGGCGGTCCGGTAGCTGAGGCGACAGTGACGCCGGTCTTGACACAGCAAGACCGGGGCTCAAATCCCATCAGAGAATGTCTGTGCAGGACTGACTACCTTGCCACGGGTAAAATCAAGCCACATCAAAGCCAGAAATTGTAGTGCCAAGGAAGAAGAAGAAGAAGAATCGAGCCAATGCGTAGCGAAACATCCTACACTACAATTCGAACCTTTCGATCCAATATTTTCTCCAAATACAAGTACAGAACGCCCCAGACTACAAAAGTTCAAGAGTCTGAGACACATTCAATTTTTTTTCTGATAGTGCTCCTAGAGAGTCAATTTGCTGTTTGAACATTTACTTTGGTCAGAAACATTATCACAAACTTTAATTGGTTTTTCATAGATAAATAAATTCACATAAAAAAGTCTCCTAAAACGATAGTAGGAAGTAGAAAAATTCGATGAGCACCATTATCTATACGAGCTGTCTGAAGTAAGATGGAAGGCATTTGGCAGCATCATTGGAGTTAATAGGTTTCAAAAATTTGATATCGTTTGCATATGAAATAAAATAATCGATGTAATGGAAAATTCAATCTCTTTTATTTTAAGTATCAAATAAATCTTAGAGATGCAAACTTGAAAGATCACCCCATCACATAATCAAGAGATGGAACATTTCTATGAACAAATCCAATCAAAAGCATTTGAGCCTCAAAGATTCTTCAAAATATAGCCAAAAGTGATTACAAAGTGGAAACAGGACCGCTTTCTAACACAAACGAAGTGGCATTTAAACCCAGACGAAACGTTTCCTGGTACAAAGCAAAAAAAGACAGCTCAAGGAAGTATAAGTATTATTCTAAAGGAAGTATAAGTCAAGGAAGCCAGCAATGCAACTGGAACTTTGAGTCCTTTGTCTTTCTTAATCTCTCAGGAATGTAACTATCAAGAATTGCCACGAATAAACCCTTACGGTTATAGTTCTTTAGGAGATAGTTTATTAAAAAATTTCCCCGAATTAATTAGCATTCGTTGGTAACGTCTTCGTGAGCCATTTTAGCCTCCAATATCTCGCGAGAAGCAGTGTCAAGAAGATTTAGGTTCAGAAATTTAGATTGTAACCTGATATAGCAAAAACGTTTCAAACTACTTTCTACCCTCTATCTGCACTATTTATCTTGTGAAATAATTTTCCTACATCAAAAGATTCATCAACCTCATTAGAACAACTTGCTCCGCATGCATGTGGTTATCAGATCTCATGCCCAACATTTCAAAGTATGCTCAATTGCGATGCCCTCTTTGAAGTTTATACTTGATTCCTGCAAACATGTTGAACGATCCCTTAACCACAAGCAATACTGCTGCTGCCGCCTTTTCTTTGAGTTAAAACGCCTGCCGAGTGCTTCCAACTGTTCCGTCAACCAACCACAACGGATTCGGGAGGATTTCTCTCACTCCCATTCTAGTCATAGCAAGGAATTTGTGTCTGTTTCTAGCTAATATCCCTGCAACTCAACGACTGGCTCGGGTATCTAACTTATCATTAAGTCACACAAAAGACCTCTGATTTGAATCCACCGAGTAAATCCGATGGCAAATCAATACTGTGCTGGTGCGTGGTCTATCGATTGGGACACTCACTGTGTCCACAAATTCACAATCCATCCACGCGGCATTTGCATTTTACGACAGATTAATTCACTGTGCTGTACCTGCCAAATGCAGCACACCGTACAGTACAGAACGCAGTGCAGAAATCCAAATATTTACGATACGATGTTGCCTATTCTGAGACTGCAACATCTGTACCATCATCACACACGCAGCTGGAGGTGTGAGTGCTTGCGTTTGTAGTACGCACAACTCATCACCCAATGTCGAACGATGCACGCCACGGCTCGCAAATGACCTCACGCTGACTTCTACTGCTCCGCTACCGGTCCAGCGGGTGGATTGTCACAACAATAAAGCAGGGAAGGCAAAACTGAAGTTGCATTTGCATCTTATAACTTATAGCTGGTCGCTCACACGGTACTGGCTTCTATTTACTGGCTTTGTCAGACAATTTCCAACCAACAAGAGGTGCTCTAAATAAAACGAAACGAGCGAAAAAGAAGAGCTAACAACCTCCACCACATCATAGTGAAGCGGCGTAAAAATCTCCACACGCGATTCTATCGCACGGTTTAGGGAATCGGGGCCGTGCCATGCCGGGACCGAACCATGAACGGATCGGTACATTCCTTGCTCGGTTGTGCACACTCACTTCAGGGAAGAGTTTGATGATGGAAAAATTGGCTACATTGCTGACTCTAAGCTGCTTACCGTGCTTGTGATCTGCTTAGCAAAAATGGGGAAGTCCACCGAGTCGGGTCGACTTTATTTTCGGGTAGCCATTATCGTTTCCCAACCGGAAGGTGAATGTGCGCGTCTGTCGGGTGGTATGTGAACGGCAGTGTATCACCACGGAGGCCACAATCAACCGTGGGGAATCTGTCTACACATCCAGCCCAGTGAAGCTGCTCCTAACTCCATCAGCATATCAGCAACTGTTGGTTTCTTTCTTGCTCTCCTACTTTTCGTGTTGTGATATGTTTTGCCCGCTTTTCATATCATCCTTCTTTTCATTGTTTTGTTTTGGTGATAACAAAACATCCTACCGTCCTGCCTGAAAGAACACTCTTGTATGTTCAGCTCTTTTAAGGGTAAGGTTTTGCACCATGAATAGCATCATTAGTTGGTGGCGGCGGTAGTCGTGGTAGAGTTATTTAATGCGTTCCCCATTCGCACGAGGTAGTATTGATTTTTTGGAACCCAGGTTCTTTGAATGGTTCTCCAGGAATCCTAACTTATCAAACCCGCTTATTATGGAGGGGTTTATTAGGAGTTGTGGTTTGAATATGGGAACTCTGCTGGTGTATAATTATGATGTCAAATCAAAGCTTCTGAATATTCAATCTACGGACTGTTGAAGCCAATGGACATCAAGTTTAAGGTTTGTTTCCTTCTAGAAACTCTCTCCGTTAAATTACATCCAGCTTAAATAAATTGAAAATGTTTCTTTAATAACAATAATAATAAAGTTGTTACTTCAGTCCATGATACAACGTATCAAACAATGTTCCCGGCGTCCCTCGCAATATCCTAATACCTGAAACTTCAATTCCGCTTCTTTTTAGCATCTTTTTCCAACGCTTTCCCATTCGCTGCCGGTTTGCCCACGCCGGCTACGCTCTTCAATTTTCGTTGGTGAGTTTTGCGTAGAATGATCTGAATCAGCGTGGCAAACAATCCGACCGGAATCATGGTGATTAGCACCAGTATGGAGGCAACGTCCACAACATGTCGAGGCCAGAACGATAGATACAGTGCTCCACTGCGCAGGTAACCAATGCCACTGTCCTGCTTTAGCACATAATCAACGTAGTACAGGACTTTGTCCATCGGCTGCAACGGTTGCTCGCGGAACTGTCGGGATGCTTTCATGGCTGCCTGTCGGTATCTAAAAACATAAAGTGCATTCGTCAAGGTTTTATGTCTCTCAAGAAGACTCCACCAACTGATTACTTACTCCGGTTCATTAAGAATTTGATTGATCGCCTCCAATATGCCTTCCTCAGTCACATTCTGATAGTCAAGCTTTAGCCCATAGCCAGCCTCAACCGCCCGGTTCACAAGGATCTCTTGATCCCCAGCAAGCGGCAGACCCAGGATCGGCTTACCGTAATGCACCGTCTCCATCATGCTTAGCAATCCACCGTGCGTAACGTGTAGCCGTACGTTCGGATGGGCGAGCAGCTGTTGCTGTGGCATCCACGGCCCGATAATCACATTCGCCGACTGATCCGGCAGCGTTGCGTTCTCCCACTTCCACAGGACCAACACCTGGCCGAGCTTACCGAACGCACCGACGAACGCATCGCGCAAGCTGTCCGGAAAGTCGGCCGACCGAATGTTCGTCCCCATGCTAAAGTAGATCACACCATTCTTCGCCTTCTCGACCCAATTGATCACATCCTGCGAGAAGCCCGTATCCTCCAGCTGGCGGATGTGTGCTCCCCCGATCTCGATCATGTTCGGCACGATCGGGCGGGCAAAGTTAATCACCGGATTGCTGTTGACCATCACCAGGCTTACGTTGTGGATGAGATCGAGCAGTGGCGGTAGGTTCGGCCGCCGGCCAAAGTACCTCTGGTAGACGGCTTCTTGCGAGGGTAGATAGAGGTAGCGATAGTTGAACTGCTCACAGATGGACACGAACGTGTTCCAAACCCGCTGCACCAGATGCATTCGGTCCGAGTACCCGAGTGAAGGGATCGGATTGTAGGCCGGGTTGTGCGGGTTGCCCACCATCTCGTTCGTGTACTTGTTGGGGGCAGCCGCGCTATATACAATCGCCGGCACACCGTAATGATAAGCCAACCTGTGGAACCAAGGTGGACGCTTCGTGATAAGATTGTACAACAACAACAAGAGCGGTGGTGAGGGTGTGACGCGCTATCGAAGGCGTATTGTGGCCTGTTTTGCCATTCACTTTTACTCACCCGAGTAAACTTTCACACAGCACCTGATCCAGGATTAGCAGGTCGAAGGTTTCGGCCGGGTTCTTCAGCAACTCCTGGAGCTTCGGATGGCCTAGCGTGTAGTCGGCCATTGCTGCGGTGCCGTAAATCAGGTTGGTGTTGCCATAGAAGCTCGATTTGTCGCGCTTGGTAAACACGTTTGCGTGCAGTCCATAATCTGTTTGAGATATAGTCAGATTTTATTGTCGGTAGCGGTGCGATAAGCCACCCCAGTACGATTGGCCGTCCACTTACCCTCTATATGACTAAACAGCCCCGTAATCCTCACCTGTCGAATGTTCTCGTGCGCATACTGCACCTCAAACGGGCTGACGATCGTTACCTGTCGAATGCGATCACGATCTTATTCAGATTATGCTACACAGACTCAGCCGCTCATTCTCACTTACATTGTGACCTTTGGCGGCAAGTGCCTCAAACAGCACCTGACCGAAGATGTAGTTTGTTTTGCTGATGCTTGGAAACACGGCCAGAATTTTGGCACCACTGACCGATGTGTCAAGCGTGCCGACTAGTACGATAGCCGTCAGTGCGATGCCACTCACCAGCGATCTACTTCCGATCACCATCCTACCCCTGCACAAGAGTTCCGTGAAATCGCACGACTATTACTCACCAGCACGAGGCGCGGTTTCGAATGTCTGTCAGCCAAACAACTGAACTGGTGAAGCGTGTAACCATACTGACGTAGTGGACTTCCACACTTTACCGATAATGTGACGAAGAGGCGCACGCCTTCCAACAACGCTGATAGCAGCGTCCTCGATAAGGCGACCGACATCGAAAAAAAAAACGTCGAATTCTAACGCTCCACGTAGGTCCAACCTATCGGCACCAGCCATTTCTGGAGCAATCTCGGTCGAGGGATTGGTTTCATTAGGCACCCCATTCAATAGTCGAAGCCGTAGTTATGGGCAAAGTCGTCAAGGCTGAACGGAATTAGCTGTACCGGATGCTGAGGGTGCATAGAGTTTTCATCGAATTTTCTTCCAACCCCATCCGAAAAACGCATGTCACCTTTTTGTTGTCGACCTTGAAAAAAAAGGGCTTGTTGTGTCTCTCACCCTCACCCAAGGACACAATAATTCCCTCGGGTCGGTCGTAGAACTCAGAATCGTTCGAGCTCAGAACCCTCCAAGTTCAAAGAGAGCGAACGACAGAAAATCGATATTTTTCGTTCATTATGGAGGCAGGCAGGAGTTCCGAATCCTCCTGGCCAGCGTTTAAACAATCACGATTCTTCCGTCCGGCAGCGTACAGTGCTGAGCATGTCTGTTACCATGGAAGCACGGTGTCCTGCCAGTCGACACGATCCTGTCTGTCTAGCTGTGTCCTGGTGTGTTCCTATGACCGGACACACAGAAGGCAAACAGTAACACACACACACACGCGCGCACTTTTCCCTCCCGCACATCATAACGCGTAATAAAGAGGAGGAAGAGCGTTTTGCAGACAGCATTCGGGTGTAGTTTTGATTCCCCCCCTTGTTACTTGCCACTGTTCGCATTCGGAAAGTGGCAATTTTACTGAAGGGCAAACCTGCCGGCACCCGAAACACCCCCCCGAATCAAATGTTTTGTCGCAATCATCATGAACAGCGCGAAACAGCATTTGCTGGAAGCTGTGTACATGTATGGACCGAGGACTCGCGTAACTCATGGTGGAACGCTGGTGAGTTTAGCAGCGCTGGTGTGAACGTGGATGTTTAAACATGTTGTTTTTATGATCACCCGCGTCGTCGTTTAGCGTATGGTAGAGTTAATATTAAAAGGGGATAAAAATGATGTACATGCGCACAGTTTCGGGAGAGTCGGTGCCGCTAGCCAAGCGCATGTCTGGGGCAGGCTGTATTGAACTTTAACATTTGCATTTCATTTATACAGTTTTGTTCATTTTCTTGGTGAATATTATGTCTGGGTTTATTGCTCCATTTACAGTGGATTATATTAAAAAGGAGATTTAGGGGCATATTTTGGTCGTTAATTTTGTGTCAAGTTTTTCAGAAATGTTGACAGTTTTTTTCTAGTTTCTTCAATATAACTGCTAAACATCTACAATAAAGATAGGTCTAACTAATGGTCTAATTAAATAAAGATCCAACAGTAACAAGCAATTAGACCGAGCATCTCGGGGAAAAGGCTCTAGGGGAGGAAGTATTCCCTTAGGTCTATTTTACTCCCTTATCTCAAAAATTGCCAGCAATATGGTGTAGTGCTCATTATAATGGATTATAGATAGAGTTCAATTCCACGTCTATAAAAACAATTTATCGTAGCGCAAATCAAGATACATTACAACAGGAAATAGAGATCTTTCTGGTAAATTTACCCATCAATATTGATTTTTTTAGTTTCTAAACAGAAACAGATTCTAAACAGATTCAGAACAGATTGGGACTTGCGAATAGATTTTCTCACTTCAGAAGAATTGAGAATCCCCTAGCCAAGATAAAGCCTCAATGTCACCAACGCACCAGTAACGCACCAGTAAGAGTCATTCCTTGAGCATGATCACGGTCGCCTTCGGTTCCCTTCTAAAATATGAGCATTAAGAATCACCCGACTCCAAGTAAGACCCGATGACTTCCACGTATCCAACGTAATAAATCTCAGCAAGACTTCTTAGAATCTAACATCGTCTAATGACGCAGAGCCTCTACGAATGAACCAGCCATCAAGACCTCTAATGATCACTATGCAAATATTCTACAAATATGCGATCATACCCGTTAACTGTGATAGCGTGTCCCTTCGATATGACACTCGTATGTAAATTGTGTTTGATCATGTAGCTGTAATTTATAAACTCTAGGAATTATTCATCGCTGGAATTGCTGTTTCTTTTACTCATTGCAAAGCAAGTTTTCTGAGTAATAATTACTTCCTTACTTTTACTTTTCGCAGCTTGAATGCTAGCTATTCTCCTACTGTAAATTATCGATTTACTTCGTCTGGAGATTTATTTTATTCTTTTTGAAACAACCAACAAAGCTTGAATTACATCATTTACATCACATAAACTCATCTTCACATCCAACAACACGTAATCCTCCTCGACTGATGGTCTGAAGATAGGAAGATGTTCCTTTCATGAATGGTACAATTTCTTTCAACATCATTTCAAGCCCAATTTTGCAGCATGCGTCACAACCAAATCCCTTCCATCCATCACACATAAGCTGTCGACAGCGTGCACATACATTTTCGCTCAAGTATCGTGTTGCAAGTATCGTGATCCGTGCCCTTACGACCCAGGTGTAGCAGACGCGCGCGTTCAGAAACAATTCCCCAAAACCAATCGTCAGATGCTTACATTTGCACGGCGAGCCCTCCAAAATCCCTACCGGGGTTTGTTTCACCAACCTTAAACCACGTCAGTCAGTGCAACGTCCTCCACGCACCCCGAAATGCATCAGCTGTTGCATCCCGAACACTCATTTTACGCTTTAGCGAGCCATCTGCCATCCTACGCATTCATCCATTCATGCCGTGCATTGTTGTCCCGGCGGTGTTCGCTCGTGCGTTTAACACCGACCGGGAACCTTCGACCTTAGGATAGGTCTTTGCCCACCTGGTCAGTAAATTGTGGCTCTGACCACCATTACAATTACAACTGCGGACAAACGATGGTCCATCCCGGGGCAGGGTGCATTTGCGGCTCGTGTAAGCAGTCAGGGAGAAACCATTGCCCTTGATGTCTGTTTGTCCTGGTTCCTGGTGGGTTCTCGAAACGGTGATTCGGCGGCTGGTGATAATTACACGTACAATCGGGGTTCCAAATGTTTAGGTAGCGGAAAAACGTTCTCTAATACCATTTCACGCCTGTTGTACCTTTTTTAGTTTGTGTGCGCGTTCAGGAGACTTTTAGCGCTTATTTCGAGTTTTTTTTTTTGAATATCTTGAACTTTTAGAAGAGCCTTCTTACACCTCAAATAATAAGCCCTATTGGTTGTCCGTCGGTAATTTCTATTTGCGGAAACATATTTCATCTACATCCTTCCTCGGGGTGAAGAAGAAGTTTCCTCTCAAGATTAATCCGGCTTTGCTTGGTTGGTGCTCGAGCGCAAAGTCATCCTCGTACGGCAAAACACAGGAAAGGAAGTCATTCTGGTCAACTAATCCCTATGTGCCCGATTAGTGTTGAACCATAACCCCCGAACACGGGCTTGGACTCCAATAAGTTTCTCTACCTCGCCAGGCTTTCTCTGTCCGATTGTGACCAACAGCGTAAGCCCAACTTTTCCTAAGCAGCTTTCCATTCTTCGTCCGGCAGTTCTCGAGATATCCATCCAGCTCCAGGGATGGTATGAAGAAATAAATCTTTTATCCATCAACTAACCCCCCCTCTGTTCAGTGATGGAAGAAGTTTGGCTTAACATTCTCCCAGGAGAACACTTCATATGTTTTTATTTCACTTCGTGTAACTTCGTGCGTGTGTGTGAGGGTATCGTTAATATCTAAAGTTTTGTGGGCTTGAAGTTGAGGATTGCTTTAACAAGGGCATTCCTGTGATATAATCCTCCGTTGTCTCTCTGCCGCTCATAAAGAGCAATACAAAATTCATAATTCTTCGGCTATTACAAGGTCCAGCATTGAAGACTCCGAACATACAATAGCTCAAAAATCCCATAAACTCTGTTGCTAGCTCTAACAATCCCAACCGCTCATCGATGCGTGGCAAAATGTAATAAACCAACTTCACACTTAAAACCAATGACTTCTTCGGTCGATGAGCAGTCGCCGACGGTTATGTTCTTTATTCGTTCGCTCGTCCTAACCCGCCGGTGCTTGAATTATGCACTTTTTGCCACTGATTGATTCGTGGCTATAGGACCACCGACAACAAAGGAACGTTCCTTCAAACAACATGGCGCCCTGGCAATCCGTGTGGTACATCCGGGAGCGTCATAAATCTCACGGCAGCAATTCCACATGACAGAAAACGGGGATTTATTATGTACGTACAGCGTACCTCGTACTACAACGGACCACGGAAAACCCCGTCACCATTCTCATTACAATCCGCGGCATGAGCCACAACAAAATGTGAAAAATCACTTCGGAAAATGCTACTCCGCCCGTGGAGGTGATGTTGTTTTACAAGAAGAAAAACATACGGGTACACAACACGAGGTTTGGGCGATGTTCTGCTCGGAGCACCTCATACGGATGGTGTATGGAGCTATTTTGGCCCCGTTGGGAATGTATGTAGCTCGAGCCCCAGAACTGTTATTAAGCTATTAAAGTAATGAAGTTGTCATTTTTGATTGTGTTTGCTATCTATCTATCTATCTTCTATTACTAGCAGTGGCAAGCGAAGATTCCTGAGGAAATAGGACCTCTATTTTAGAGAACAGCGTGTTTCCGACATGATTGGTAGTTATTGCGAGCTTAAGTCAATTGTTTCGTACGCGATCCTTGTAGCTTTATTGGGCTTTAACAGTTGCATACCAAACCCTGAACCTCCTGAATATCTCTTCTGAGCGATACTTTAAGCTTATCCAGTTAAAACTAACTCATGCCATTCGACTGAGAACAAGCTCATTCGAAAGAATTGAAGAAACTTCTTATCACCAAGAAAACTATGGACACGTTTTCCATACCATAATAAACTTATAATTGTTTGAATACAGGAAACTTTGTCCCTTAAACGTTGAACGTATCCTTCAGCAGCCAACCCATGATCGTACTCTCATTATGAAAAGAAACATTAGAAATCATGTGACAAACACAGATGCCACATGATGTCCACCGTGAATTGTGCTCCGTTCCCACCGTTCCGGCAACCATTTTCCAACCGTTTATGTGAAGCCCCAGCAGCAGCTACAGATGCCATTAATGTTCATTTTATTGGCGGTCCTTTGCTGGTACTTCACCGGCTACACCGGCTGGTAAGTCTTCCTAGCTAGCAGCAAAACCTCCGGTCCGTTGCTAGATCGGCCCTCAAACCACGGTAAGGATTTCCCCCCACAACGCCGGAAAAGCGAACCATAAAATTTTCACTTTCTCAATTTTCTTTACCCCCTTTGTTTTTCCTGCATTGTACGTAACATGGTGCCGCCACTGTGCAACGGCCGAGAAGTGCATTGTTGGGTCGACCGGAAGATTTACGATGTTTTTCAATCACCCAAAAGCCGCACAACCGAAATCAACCGACCAACGGGAAGCTTCTTTCTTTTCTCGGGATTTGGGAACTTTCCAGCGGACGAATGGTGCAATTTGTCATGGACTTGTTGCCCCGTGCTAGCTTTTCCGATGCCGTTTTGCTGGGAGCAACCTGAGGAAAATCACAACTTCACACAATCAGTGTCGACCGAAATGTGTGATAAGCTAATTGGGCGATAGGGCCCCATCAATTTGGACACTGTCCAACAGTGCTGGCGTGTGGAAAAATGATTGATAGCATTGTTGTGCTGGCTTTGAAAATGCTTTTTCCGAATTGAATTCTTTAAAAACCCTTTGAAAAATTAAAACAGTCATCTCATTACAGCAATGTTCTAGATTCTCTCTTAATGTTTCAGATCACAGAATTCTTGGCCTTTGTTGTTAAACCATTTCCCGACACTTGCACCATCAATTGAAGGGCTCAGGGGGACACACCCGAGCGCTCATTTGCCACCAGGAAATGCACCATAGCTGTGGCTCACAGCTCCCATCTCTCATCACGCCCGGCGTTCGGTCGAACAGTGTCGAGGGCGACAGGGCGCTACTGTTTATTTACTTACACCACTGTCGCGGTATGATTTATTAATAGACAGCAAACGATTTCCTGGTTTGGCTGCACTTTTCATTATTGCTCGCCAGCCCATCACAAAGCATTAGTTTGCGATGACTAAAATACTGGCCGGGAAGCCATCGGGAACGTTATTGTTTTGTAAGTGTAAAGTTTTGCCGGCAATGTTCTGTAGCCCATTGAGAGCCGTTTATTTCCTTTAGCAAACGCCACTCATACAGTTGCTCTTGCTGATAGTCGAGTTTCTTACTATTTGACACATGGTAATACCATTCATAGTTTGAAAAGTGAGATCTGCTGAAGGTGATCTAATGCTTGGTTTATGGTGCAACATTCCGCCTCTGACACATACAGCTGGGGAAATTTGCCCTTATCAGTGCAGCTACAGAACCCCACACGCACGCTGCATTACGCAAAAACTTTTCTTATTCATGGTAACTGGTCGTGACGAAAGTGGGAAGAAGCTCATAAGCTTAGTGAGGGAAGCACCGTTTTGCTCATAGTTCTAATCACCATAATCATAACGATTATCATATCGCTAAAGTTAATGAATTCTTTCCGACCGATGAGAAGAACTTTCACGATGATGGTACAACTTTTAATTGATTTTGATGTAGATAAAAGCATCGGGTGCGAGATGTCTCTAGCAATCAGCTATGAGGGTGTGTAAAGAGCAATTACTTTCCTTGCTTTCTGACTCTGCACCATTTAAAATAAGTGAAGTCGGAATCACTCATCAGAGTTAATTAGAGTGAGCCTCCAGTTTTGTAAATGCAATCGGAAGTTCTGGATGGAAATAATTGATCTGGGGAATAGGTAATAAGGCTAACGCATGCGTAAAAAGCGCAACAACTCCATATTAAATATGATTTCACATTATTGGAGCTTGGCCACGGTGCATAAAATTCTGCCAAAAATTCGGCCTTTTCATTTGCTCCTATTTTATGCATGGTACAGGTTGTTAAATAATTGAAATACATTCTGCTCGTGGTATTTAATGAGATGTAAATTTATTGTTCGGTACACACATTTACAAGTGCATATAGAGTCTTGCTTACAACATTTTGCCTCACGTGAAAGCTCGTTGCTCAGGTGGAGTTGCAATTATTTAACTTGTGTTGAATGTTTTCGAATTTATAAATTGCTTTTTTGCTTGGTCTCTTGAATAAAGTAAACTCGCTTTACTTAATATTACCTCTTAATCAGCAGCTGGAATAGCCCGAAAATCTGAAATATTTATCAAAATCAAGAATCGAACAAATATAATCGTTATTACAGTTCTCTCTTACATGTAAACGTATTTTTAGCACTTTTTAGGTGAAAATCTCCCAGATTCCTTCTTCTTTGGCCTAACGACCTTTTTTGGTCATGGCTACCATTTCTATTCAAATATAGTAATTGGATATGGGATTTGAACCCCGGGTATGAAGACCGGTGCCTTAGTTACCTCTACCAACGGGCCGCCCTCCCAAAATTCTATCAATTCTACGATTAAATTATTGTTTAATTTATCGTTATAATAACATAGTCTGGGGGATACTTCTTTTTTTCATTAGCACCACAACCTCGAGACAGTGGCGGGTCAAGATATTTGGAGGCACCGAGTGGAATGGCAGTGCAAGGCACCTCTAATTGTGATATTAGAGGGAAACAACAGGATTTCTCTCACCGATGAGCCCCTCCTGACCAACGAAACCCCGAGCAGCCGTTCCTTCCGCTTCTAGGTTGTTTCGTCACTTTCTCGAGAGATCTCTGCAGGCCAATTTTGGCTTTCTGTAATTCGATTTTATCCGTAACAAAGTAGTCAGCCTTGCGTACATGGTGGCTGTTTGGATGGGATTTGAACCCCGGCCCTTCCGTGTGAAGACCGGCGTCGTGATCGCCTGGAACACTAAAAGATACTAAAAGAGCTCATATAAAAACTCTTAGAACGCAACGTAGACTTAGAATTTGAGGACTTCTTCATCTTGCAGCTCCATGTGAAGTAAGGTCATCAGGAAGTATGGTTCTTGATCTTAATATTCGACACTTTTCAATTCCTAAGGTTCTGAAGCGCTATGTACATGGACAATTTAAAAATCTATGTGAGACAACTTCGGAGAAGTCAGAGTGTGATCAGCCTCTGAATATGTTTAGATGATTCCATCATCAGAAGCAGGAGGATATGCATGACTAGTATTATCTGAAACGAGAAGAACTCCAAATCCCAGCAAACTATGATCCTGATCTTTAGATGGCGGTCAGGCTTTAGTTAGATTTACCTATCAATCTTTCCAAATTATTTTCCAGTTTTAATTCGTTCATACTTGAATCTATTTTCTAAACTACTTTAAGTCCATATAATCCTATTTTTGCTGTAAAGTCTGTAAATAGGCTGTAAAGTCCTATTTTTAAGTCTCCAAACTCATGTGAGACTAGGAAAGTCTATGCGTAAATATCGAACTTGAAAACCTTCCCCAGTTGGCATAATTTTGCTCTTTTCACAAACAACTTTATTGTTAAACAAATCACACCATTATACGTGCCTTAAGCCCTTTAATGAACAATAAATAGACTAATACCGAACATCCACCCGTTACTTCTCATTTCACCGGCATATGCGGCACAATGTAATTTCGGGATAATGATCACCAAAGATCGTTTGTCCTACGGAACCCCATCCAACCCAACCAAACACCTCATTACGGTAGCTCATCAATCCATTTCTGTCGCAAGCCACGGCAAGCACCAGAGAGTAAGCCATCACCATGGCGCAAGAGCAAATGCAGGTCAATAGCATTTGCTGAGGACGACGCATGCCCTCCCAGATGCATCACGCGTGGAGACAAACAAACGGTCGAATTGTTGCCACAAACTGACAGTCTTGCCAGCTCCCAGGCGTTGCACCGCCGAACGGCCGTTCAAGGGTACATATTTAAATTGGAGAAAGAACGCACGCACATTCACCGTAAACTCAACACAGTGGCCCTTTATTTGTTTGTAGCTGCGTAGCTGCTGCCCGTCTGTTTGAAGAAGCATCTTAGCCGGTGACCCACAGATCCGCCCGTTAGAGATTACGATCGCCGCGGTTCGGTCACATGTTGGTGCGTTTTGGGTTACGGAACTGTCCTCCGGACCAGACATGCCAGCGTCATTCGAACGTCGGCTACCGACTGATGCCGACGTATCAATGAAGCAATCTGCCGCACGATCGTTGGAACGGAATTTTCATCGCGCCGATGCTTACCGTTGGACCGGGTGCTACCGGGGAGTTTCGTTAGAAAGTTGTATAATTCTTGGATCACGACCAAACCGACGCGAACTGTCGTTCTTAATCGTAATTATTAACAGTCGTTTGCTCCATCGATCGTTGCTGATCACACAAAGTTAACGAACCGATCATTCCCGTGAACTTTGAAGGATAAAGGCCCTGAAGGGGTAGGTTCTCTGCCAGAAGATGGAAGCGTTCTCATCTTCAATATCCTCACTAGCAGTTCGGATGCAAGTTAAGACGTTGATTTTTTGGAACATTGTCAAAAATTGCCCGTGATTGTATGGTCAATGCATCGAACATCTTCGATCAAAGTGTCAAAATGTTGGAGCACATGGTCGCTCCGTACCACAAAACCAGTGATGATGTGGGGAAATCCTTGACTAGTCACACCACATAAACTGAGTTTAAGGTATCATTCAAACCTTTCTCTATTTTAAACGATGACTCATCATCCTGCACACGCATCTTGCGCTTGTCAAACCATTCGTCCAACGAAATTTCCCAAAGACTATTCCCATTCGGAGGTTGTGAAAAATAGTTTCGATATTATTTATGCAGCAACCTATAAATAAACTTCTCCACCCGACGAGTGGAGTCCCACAAGCTTGTCAGAAAACCCCTCGTGTGGCCGGTCCAAGCATTAGTGCAGTTGTCGACAGAGGTGACAGCAGGACAAGCCGTTGCACGATGGACGTACGATGTTGGTCCTCAGGGAAGCGTTTCCGTGTGGCCTGCCATGTTCGTTCCCGTTGTAACGCTGAACGCTTAACAACTATTGAGAATGTTGAGGTGTCAGTATAGCGATTGTATCATTGATCATAATACAGCGGGATGCATGTCGGACGAAAGGAAATCAATAACAACGGTCACAAGACATTTTTTTTTGAGCCGTATTACGTCAGATGTGCTTCACTTTCTTTTAATATGATGATTCACTTGCTGATGTCTAAATGGGCTAAATGAGTCAACCGCCTTATCTCACACATAATGACACAAACTGGATGGGCGAAGCCTTCACGTGACTTCAAACTGCCTTTGGACTGGTTTGGAGAAGAAGTAAAAAAAAACTTCACATCTGTGTGACCCATCACACCCAACCTAGCCTCGCCGTGTTGGTGCCAAATGGACGGTCCAATAAAATTCGAATCAAACAATTAACCGAAGAAGTTCGCCGGGTCGTGATGGTGGAGATGCCATAGCGAGCAGCAGTACCAGTAGGTCATCCGGTTGTTGATCTTTGTCAAGATGGATTCCTCACCACAAAAGATAGGCTTCAATTGACTATAGATCGGTTTGACCCTTTTCATCGGCAGCAGAAAAACCCCTTCCTCAGTGGTTTGTGTTTTTTTGTACCTCGCCGACAGCTGGAACGTCTCCGGCGCGTCATCAATTATACCGAACGGGATACCGATCGTGCCAATCGGAAGGCTCATGCAGTGGGGAATCCATACTGAAGGGAAAACCTCACACGGAATGCATCATACCTAGTGCATGATAAATATATTCTCAGGTGTACACGCCATCGAAACAAATCAATTTTCAAACCAAAGTTTATTCTTTTCCACACGAATATCTCCGTGTATGCCTTTTCCGTGGTCCCTCCTGGACCTGAACAAGGGAGTAAAGCAAGGGTCCGTAAAACAAATACTACAGCCTGAGGCCAGCCAGACCCCTCTCAACATAAAGCTGAGATTAGCTGCAGGATTTGCACCTCTTGAGGATTACAATGGCTCAAGACGCCAGGTACGGTTGGTCCTCACCTCACTTGCCAATAGAATTATCTACAAACGGGAGTTTAAAAATGGATGAGGAAAACTTTAAAGCCTTCTCATGTTACAATGAGGCTTTATGGGGGTTTTTGTAATCCTCTACTGCAGGGTTGTGGTCAACAGAAATTGGAAGCTACAAGTGTTGTCCGCTTGCTAGATGTAAAACTTTTCGAAAAGAGCTCTTGAGTGAAGTGTGAACATGTTTCAAACATCAATATTGTGAAGCAATTCTTCAGAAATTCATCTCTATGATGGTTATCATTAGCTCTTTCCCTTTTTCAGGATTAGATTGGGATAGTTTTTACTTGGGAGATGTTTATCGAATGTCATAACATTATGAATTTAGAACACTTTCTATTATTTCATTTCAGCTTTTGCTTATATTGATTTCACTGTAAACCAACTCAGTTTAACGAGCGTCGTTTGCCGATCGTTTGAAGACACATCGCATCGTCTGACCAATCCATTGCTCAACCCATAAAAATACAGGTAAGTACTTAACCGTACGCACTAAGAAGGCACTTTCAAGGTAACTAATTTAATTACCAGCTGATTAGGTTTTAAATTAAAAATTCACTTCATCGCTTTGGAAGCGTACGGGTATGGCCATTCGTGACACTCCTTCTGTAAGCGTGACTTTGCGACTTCTTCGATGGGTCGAGCATCATTTCGAATTCTACACCTTGGGTATACGTACGCCGTTTGATGATCCGTCTTCAAATGACTTACCTGCTTGATTTGCAAGACTCCCGGGCGTTTAACGCCCCTTTTTAAAGTGGAGACACATTCCTAGACGAACTGGCTCTTTTTTACGATTCCGACAGTAATTGAGCTGAACCGATGGTGCGTTCTCTTTATGGCCGTTATTTGCTTGCTTGATAGTGGGTTGCTGGCTGAGTTTTATCTCTTTTTTTCTACGGTTTTTTTGCTATCACACACACACACACACACACGCGTTGGGCGATACATTTGGGGAATGAATTCTGCAGAACGAAACACTCATTGTCTATTCTGTTCTCACCTGCGGTTATAGGGTACTTTATTCGATATAGTTAATTAAAGAATCGTTAATAAAACGATCATTGATCGTTCTTCCATTAATGAAATCTGCACATGCATTGGAATGACTGGTACTGCTCGTCTTTATTTATTTATTTTTATTCATCTAGGACGGCCTGGCCGTAATGCTGCTAGTTTTATAGTTGATTTAATAAAAAAATCACCAAACCTCAACAATAATATAGAAGTTTCTATTTTCAAAAGAGTTTATTTTCATGCTTACAGCTCGAAAATGAGCGTGAAAATACTATCAAGCAAGTGATACATTGACCTGATCTAATTAGAATAAAAATAAAAGGTAATAAAAGATAAAGACAATAAAGAAAAGATATAAATAAATAAATATGTGACTTAATAAATGAATAATCAAATAAATAAATACCTAAATAAATAAATACGGATTGGACATCAGACAAGATTGGACATGTTAAATAGACTTGCTCCATAAGAACAGGCCAAGAAAGAAAACGAAGAAGAAAAAAATAAGTAAATAAATAAATAAATAAAACTATAAAGACAGGGTTTCCTTATGTAATAAAATATAACAAATGAAATGCAAATTATTCCACTGTTAATAATACAATCAATGAAACAAAAATTGTAGCCTCGAAATTCAACAAATGTTTAAAAAAAATACTACAGCTCAAGTTTTAACCCATCAAAATAAAACAACACACTGAATATACGCAGTCTTCCTGATACTTCAACAATTTTCTTTAGTTTGCGAGGCTCGTCTGACGCTGGTTTCATGGCGAGTGCCTAGCTGACAGTGAGATTAATTTTACATTATTTTTCCAATATTGAGTTACATTTTATTTTGGTGAAATATAGCTTGCATTAAGTACTCGATTTTATGTACCCATGTAAAGCAAAGTATGTTGGGCATTTTTTTTCTCTACGAAACCTGCTTGTATGACTGTTGAAGCCATCACTGTAATGGAGAAGGAAAAAAAATATATTTTTCATAAGTGTTCAAGTAGAGATGATATACAGAGAAATTTGGCGAGTGCCAATAAATTGTTGAAGTGTGAGTAAAATTACTTTTTTTTTGCAAAATATGTGTTTCATCTTTCGTAAGAACTTGCGATTAATTTCAGCCAACTCTTCTAGTTTTTATTTTTTTACTTGAAAAATAGAACCTCTTCTATTTTTAAATAGGAATTTAAATTTAAGGTTTTTGATCACGAATGTTTAATTTTAAAATTCAAACCCCATTGCAATGAACCTTCCAATTATTATCTTGCAATTCATATGAGTGTTAAAAACGATGTTTAAAAAAATTTAACAAAACACCTCTTTTCCAAAACCCACTCACATAAAACTGGTTAATCAAGCATTTAAAAGGATGCTTCAATGGAAATGGAGAGCTCTAAAAACCCGTCTCTACACTTTGCAAAAAAAAACCCTCCCGGCCTCGGTCAGTTACGCAAACCAGTCACGTTTTGGAGCGCAAAAAGCGAAAACGGATTCTACCCAAAGTCAACAGTTGCTGTGTCGTGTTGGCATACTTTTGCAAGTGCTAACCATCTCGCCGGTATTTGCTCGTCAGGTCCATTCGAAATCGGTTCGACCTTCCTGTACGGCTACCACTAGCCAGAAGGTGGAAAGAATAGAATCTGAATCGTACTCGTATGAAATGTCTGTGTACCCGGTGTACGAATAGTTGGTTGTTAAGCATGTTTTTGTTTGACCAAGGCAAGCGCTAGCCGGAAATTAATTTTCCCCCTTTTTGTGTGCGGGTCTCTCTCTGTATGTGTATTCATAATTTTCATCGTTTTCATTCAGCAACCAGTTGGTTGGCGATGGATGCAGGATTGGTAGGTAGGTGCCGTGGGAGGCAATTCATGAATGCATGTTTTATGGTTGCTGATTACTTACCCTCAGTGTCCGGGCTTGACTGAGCCCAGTTGGAACCCACCCTAGCGCGTTGGAACCGAGGCAGGCACCTCACACGGTAGGCGACATCTTGCAGACATTACATTACTGCACGTATCCAGGTGTGAGACTGTGTGCGGTTCCCGGCGACCTCCCGCTTCAGACCTCCAAATATCCCATCCACCATGACAATTGCTGATTGTTTTCATATGCGTCCGTACGTTCGTTGATGATTTTTATGATTTTTTTTCTCTCTCCATCTTTTCCTTCCTTTCGGCCGCCACCCTGTTGTACCATAACGAACCGAACCATATCTAACCAAGCGTTAAATTATATTAACAAATTTATTCACAACATTATCTTTCGGGCACAGAAAAAAGTGCATTGTTTGGGGAGCGGCGATGCAACGGTGCGTTCCGTTGCCTTGGAGCACCGAAACCCCAAACACAAAGTGCGTCCACGGAACGATTTACCGTCAAATCCTAGCCATTTTGAGGCTAGCTATTGGTCTCGACGCAAGATTTCAATGCTGAGAGTCATCTGGGCCTGGTATGACAAACGCCACCGTCTCGACAGATGACGCCATGGGGCTAAAACTGTGACATTTTTGGCTTTTCCCTTTGCCAATGGTTCGCCGGCGTTCATGATTTCACTCATGGAACACACCGCTTGGCCGAACCCGACTTCCTACCAAACCCCGTTGTCGTCACTTCATGTTTCTGGGCCTTGGGTTCCTGTGACGCATAGGGAAATGTTTTGGGCGAAATGAAATTAATATTCCTACACTGACTTCCCGGCAAGCTCAAAGGGCAGGAGCCCCCATGTGTTGTGCTCGATTGCACATGTTTACCATTTACGGAGGAGGTTCGGATGGTGTTCCGTCGTCCGCTCATATGCAAAGAAGCAAATTTTGCAGATCATGTGTGACACTGGCTGTCACCTTCGTGATGTATTCGTTGGAAAAACCGGGGGCCTACGAAATGCGGTAAAGTGTGCGTTAATGTTTGGGTGCCTACGTTCCATGCCATTTCATTTGAAGCGCTTGGGAAATCTTGTTAACCCTTCTCTTTCATTTCATTTCATTAGGCTTTATTGGACGTTGAGAAGTATTAATGGAGTTTAACACCAAAGGAAAGTATTATTTCCATAGCTAAAATTATACTTTTTATCCAAGACTGTTATTGTTGATGACTAGGTGTACCCGAGACTATAGTGCTCAAATGGTCCACATGAACCATGTCTGATGACAAAGCAAACAAGCAGTCCATTTTTTGGCCTAGAAATGTGGATGTCAGTTGCCAACTGGGGTCTTCGCAGAGCCATTGCTTAAGGCAACTAATGCACCATCTCTACTCTAAAAGTTGCTCTTCATCGGTGTCTATTTCCAAGACACCAACGAACCGATTTTGCCGAAATGCAAGATTCATATGCTCTGATGGTTCCCTTCTCATCAAAATGTCTTGCCTTTTTTATGGGATACATATTTTTGCCTAACGAATGAATTAAAAACAATAATCTAGTTGTAGATGGAGACGATACTAAAGCTATAGCAGAAAACTCAATTGATTAAATGTACGATTCCATCCTGTATTTCTGAAGGAATCTACAAAAATAATATCGCTTGCCTCTAAACATATTAAATACTCCCAGCTCTTTTGGGATCGTAATATCTTTCGTTTTCGAACCACAGAAGTGATTGAAACAAGGTCCTCCGGCAGACGTTTTACAAGCAATCCTACAGGGCATTTGGGTCTAACATCAACGCGCCCTCCAAGCAAGATATACTTCTGAAAGTCGCCTTTAACTTTTCATTGCAAGAAAGTATCTACTGCTCAGTCATGTTGGGAGATGCGGACTCGGAAGACTTCAATATTCAACCTCTAGAAAGATTCAAATCGGATTAGATTCTTAACTATGGATTCGAATCCGATTCGGATTCGATTGAGATTCCATTGAGATTCCATAGGCGTCCTTTAGGTTTACATTGAGGTCGATCAAGTTATGCCAAACTTCGCCGGATTGAGGGTCCAAAAGTTAACCTCAAACGATTTTCTCACTTCTTTTTCTAGATAGAAATAAAGTCATAGAATCTTAATTTTTGCTTTGGACATACATCAACTCACATATTATTCATCGTCACGTGAATTGTATCGTGTACGATGGATAGTTGGATGAATCTTCTAGAATATTGTTATTATCATACTCGTGATAACTGATAACTCTGTTGTGGTTTGAAGAAGTGTAAAATCCATTCCTGTAAATCCTCTCCAGCTCTGTTTCCGAGAACACTTGAAATATTTTGCAAATCTAAATGATTACACTTCCCTTTCAAGTACCCGCTCAATCCTTCGCCAACCCTGTCGATAACACGTTCAAGTTCAATTTCCCTCCGTTTATCAAACCGCCACTTCTACACACTAAATCCAATCCGCCGAACCATCACAATCAGCATTGCACGTCAAGCACACGCTAATCACGTTTATTAATAGCCGTGGACTTGCTCTTGAACCAACGAAAAACAGAAAACAAAAGAAGCACATCCAGCACAAGTCATAGCAAACCGTCCGAAGAAACCCCTTTACGCAAAACGGAGAACCCTTAAGCCGCCTGACGTGACCGGAAGTGCATTCTCTCCCTGCGGGCTGTCTCACTCACCTGACCGACACAACAGAACGGATGCGGCCGATGAGCAAAAAAACGATTAGTAATTCTCAGCGAGCTTGCTTGAATAACGTAGCAGCAGTGTTGCGACGATGTTATCATATTTATTTGCGCAATCACGCGCATGACACCGTTTTCGCGAGAAAAACAGTAGTGGGCCCGAGTCAGCGCCAGCCCGGCCAGTCAACTCGGCACGGAGCTGCTTTCGCAATATTTTAAACGTGTGTTTTATAAGCTTGCGTTGTTTGTAAATTTGTTGGCCCTGGCTCATGGCTACTGCTTGCTCTTTCACACACACACACATTAATCAACTGCACCGGGTGGTTGTGGTCACCCACGTACACAGTGCCCCGTACGCAGCAACACGGATTCGAACCGTTATTAGCTCCGGCAGGAAATCGCACCCGGACGTCCGATAGTGAATAGGAAAATTAACGGGAACGGAAGATTAATGGCGGCATGGCCGAGCTTTTCGGGGAAGGATTTCGTTTGCGAATCTTCAGTCCACACACCGAGCCCCCACTTTGCCAGTGGGTGAATGTCGATCGTAAAACAATCATAATTCTCATACTTTTTGGAGCTTCCCGCTCCAACTGCTGCTCGGTGAAGGCTTCGGTGCGAATCGGTGTCCATCCATCCCGCGTGACTAATATTCTCACACCGGGAATTGACGTTCGATAAATTGATCGTCAAACAGCAAACGCAAGCAAGCGAGCGTTTAAGTTGAGAAAAAAAACCCCGACAGCTTACCGTTTTTCGCTTAAGCCCGTTTCCTTTGAGCGTTGGATTACTGCGGTTTTGTAGCTGGTGCAAGTAATGCAGGGCCACTTTAAAAACGGCCAAACACCTCCACTTCGAGCTCCAGTCCGGTGCTACAGGGTGCCACCCTACATGATCGCCCAATGATGCAAGCGAAGCGGAATTAAAATGCCTTCTGCCTTTTGCATTCTGAACACCCAGGCCTCGAAAGAAGCTTAAAGCTAGGGGGGTTTATGTTTCCTAACCCCAACTCCTTTTGCCTGTCTGCTGTCCAAAAGCTCACCTCGCCAACTAGCCACAAAATAACGAACGGATCGGTCGAACACTCTCGATGACAGTGTGCGGGAGGAGTGCGAGCATGAAAACCCCGAACCCAAGCCCGATAGCTAAAACTGCAATCCATTCCCGGGCTAAGTACTCAAGCTAGTTGCCCTTTGAAATACGCGAACAAGAATAGCTAGGGGAAGAAGGAAAAACCCAACACCGGATTTTTCTCCGGATTTCAATAGCGAATGTAATCCTTCCGAAAGCGGTGAGCTTCTAGAGTAAAAAAAAAGCATTACCACGGGGCGCCAATTTCTCTTCATTTGCTTTTGCGAGGACACGGTTTTTGGCAGATTTCGTTCTGTCGAAGCTGTGGCAGGTTTTTGCTTAATGCGGTGAAATGCTTCAAGCTGCGAAGAAGTACCAAGAGATAATAAAAAAATGGAAATGGTTTTAAGCTTCCCGGGGGTTTTTTTCCAGCATGGCATGAGAAGTTTCTTCCGGTTCGATTGGCGAGCTAGGATTGTGTGGTTTGTTTCTTTAGGTTCTGTGCACCAGTGGTCGATTACTGAAGGACGTTTTTACGAATGAAACGCGAAATTCATAGCCAGATGTGCTGAGATTTCTACTGTCTTGTTGAGTCCTTGGAGGATCGATTTTGGATGGAAACTGTTGAATTATGCGAAACATGATAGCAATAGACCAAGTGGATCTAAAGTTGAAGATAGGTTAGTATTGTAAAAGCTAGTTTACATCATAAAGTGAATGTGTAAGAGACTTCTAAGGCTGGGATATTTTGCATTAGCATCAGGTGGCCTTTGAACCGAAATCATTCAGATTAGCTTAGATGAGTCAGACTCCAGGTAGAGTAGAGGTAGATTTGAGGTGAAGTAAAAGGTATGTTTAAAAAAAGTGATCATTAGTTTAAAGATGTCCAAAACTTCACCTACCTGGGTTTAAAAGTCGGCAAGAATAACAACATTAATGTTGAGCTTCGCGAAAGGATGCTGGATGAAGGTAGCTTCTCCACTCAAAAGACCTGTCGCGACGGACGAAGCTTGCACTGTATGTTCTTAGTTGCAGAACTCACATATGCCTCCCAGTACTCAAAGACATCGACTTTATTCAAAACTTACGAGACTCCCTTCTAAGAAGACTCTCAGGAATGTAGGTCCCATATGTATGAAAGGACAATGATGGAGCCGCTCAGAGATGTACATGAGCGAATGCAGTGAATTATACTAGCATCGGTGGGCTTCGTATGTCATGAGAATAACACCGGACGACCCAAACCCGTGAAGTCTTTTTAGGAAGTCCAATACGAACCGAGGAGGCGTGGAAGACTCAAGCAAAGATGCAGTTGATTTTGCGTCCGCTAGAACGAATATATCGCGAGCTGTATCGAGGACTTCTGCATTAGGTCTACACCGCGAAGCGATAGGTAACGCCTGATCAATTAGTTGAGCTAAGCTTAACAACTAATGAAGAGTTAATAAAAGGCAGAATCTATTGCTCTACTTTTCTATCGACTTAAGCATCACTGTTAGCTATCTGAATTCCCTAGAGTTATCTGAATCGAATATAGAGATATCGTTGCATAAAGTCGTTAATAATAATAATTGCTTCAAAGTGACAAAGTTCGGGAGGACGGAGGTTCGAATCCCAACTGGACCATTCTCCCGTAGTAAGGACTGGCTATCCAACAACGTGGTATCATTAAGTCTATTTAGCCAGAAATGGCAGGCATGACCTATAAGAGGTTGTTAGGCCAAAGAATAAGAAGATCCAAGCGGTAGGATTCGCGGAAGCTGATTGGGGAGTCCAGGACCAGCAAAATCATTGTTCTTTAATCTGGTCATATTTTTCAGATACTTCGAAACACAATCTCTGGTAACAAGAACAAGAAACAAAAAAAAATCTAGCAATAGTTGAGTTAACTTCAAGAGATTAAATAGGAGAGCTAAGATCTAAAATATCTTCAAAAAATACCTCCCAGATAAACTTTTCTAGATAAGATAAGCTTTGGAATTGTAGGTAAACTATTCATTTTAAGTAAATAAAGCTTCAGGCAATTAGTAAAACTGCATTAAGTGCTCTGCCCAATCATTCGTTGCCGTTCCGATCAAAAGTTTTCAAAAACTACTACTCATGTTTACTTTTAGAAATTTAAAACCTAACCAAATTGTTCACTTACAAAAACACTACAGGTGAAAGAACACACTAGAGATAGTGGCAAAACAAAAAACTATCCACCAACCCAACCCAACGGTATAGTCCTAGCACACCATACCGACGTACGGCAAGCGAGTCCAGCGGATCTGTTCCATTAAATATTTATGAGCAAAGTTGAAGTACATAAATTAAGCGTCAATGTAAGATTGCACCAGGAGCCAGGATGGTAGTCTAGTTTTACACTCCACCAATGTGGGTACTCACCCGGATTTTGGAGTTCAGACGAAGCCCGTTTTCGGTTTGCGTATGATTTGCCCGAGTTTTCGGAGTTGTTTCAACCCATTAAGGGAACATTAAAAGTCAGTAATGGAAAAGCTCCAGCAACAAACAACAACAAACAAAAAAGGAACCAACCCAGCTGCTATCTCGAGAGGTATCCTTTGAAAAGAGGAACAGAGAGAGAGAAAGAGTGTCCTTTATCTGCAGTTATTCGGAAGCACTATGCAGTGAATGAATGAAGCAGACCTGAATGAAGGTTCCACTTTCGGTCCGGCAAAACCATCAAGCGAAGGGACCCGTTTAATGAGACAAGTTTTCGAATATGGTGCAAAGATAATGCCAAAAGAAAAAAAAACTCCGGCTCCGGCTATTTGTTTACACTTTTCATCGCAGAATTGCACTTGCGTATTCTCCCCCAACTTGATTTTTATTTTGCATCTCGGAATAGCCCGGAACGCGTAGCCTTGAGTTGAATGATAAACCATATCCCGGTCAGTAGGTTAAGGTTAGCTGGTTCGGCCAGGTTGCTCAGCAGCGTCCCACTGTAGTATTCCCCACCGACCTGCGATGTCCGATAGGAGATAATTATGTGTCCTGTCCCGTGGCCAGCCAGCAAGTCTCACAGCTCAGCTGCTAAATTAGCTCCTCCTGTTCCTAGGGATGACAGGGCGGCTGAACCGCAGGTGTGCGACATCAAGGCGAAACAATTTTGAAGAAACCTCACGCCCTGAATGATTTATGATGTTTGGAAAGGGGGAGCTTGGTTTTAAAGAGATAAAAAAATCTTACTTGCTTCTAAGCAGACGGCACGTGATGAATGTCATGAAGTCGAACGATAAAGAACGAAGTCTAACGGGGGCTTCCCTGACGGTTTGGGGCGAAGTATATTTTTTGTTACTAGAAACGACTGTCAAACGGAAGGTATAATTATGCTGTCCACGCAAAACCGTGTTCATGGTTTTACGGTATACTTGAACTTTTGATAAGGAACATAAAGTTTGTCCACGCCTTAGAGGCACAATTTCTGGACGGAAAAAAAACGCAATACATCCTGCCTGAGTGTTGTCTAAAATTCGCACCGAACTCAAAGTCGGGTCCTCTAAATCCTATCACTCCCTTCGACTGTTTTATCACACCAAACAACCCCTAAGTAATTGTGTTAAATTCACACAGATCCTCTAATTACGGAGGTGTAATATTCCCCATTACTGTGAAGCATTGAGCATTGCAATTATATAAAACCCCTCGACATCAGCATTTACGAACCATCCCGGCCACATAAAGGTGAATAATGCACTTTTAATGCGCTTGACTGAGGTGGAGTTTCGATTTAATCCCCTTACCAGTTTCCAGTTTCGGTGCTATTCCAGCTCTTTACCTTCGCACCCAAACGACGTCATCCTGCTGAACCGGTCAGGCTTACCGACTGCATCACCACCTCGCACGCCCTCAGCCGACCGCCAAGCGGATGGGTAACGCCACCGAAGATCGCGATCACGATCACGATCGACGAAGCCCCACGCGAAACTGCGTCCGTGCCACTTGCAGCAGGACGGCGTGTGTGAGAGGTTACTGCACTTTTATGCTTTGGTTGCCGGTTTCGTGCTGGAGGACGCTTCCTCTTCCTCGGGTTTCCTTTACGCCGAGTCGTGTGGAATTGGGTGGCGCGTAAACCCTTAACGAACTCAACGGAGGAAGACTCGACGTTCGCGCAAACCGTTCCCATTCTTCGGCACTTCGATACGGGCAATGCTAATGATTCCGTTTACTGGGTGAAGAAAAAGTACTGACGATCGTCTGATCAGGGTGCAGTCCAGGTGGGAACTAGGCGAGGAGGAGGATTGATGAATTTGCATTTTCCTATCCGGGTCGTCGCCAAGCGGTGGGGATCGATTTAATCGCGTAAGTGCAAGAACTTGGGAACAGATATCTCTCACTTCTTCAACTTCAACTTCAAGTTTTTTTTGAGTCTATTTTATCAATATTCAAATTATTGTTAAACTCAGATTTGAAGTTCAATTTATCCTACAAAATCCCGCTTCAGATATTCAATCAGAAATTCCTACCAACTCCTAGTCATATCTTGCTAGCAGCCGGTCGTCTCTCTACCGGACACGGTTAGCATAAGTAAATCGACTCCGGCCATCCCAACGCACAAACCGGGCAATGTGTGTCTAAGCATCGCACTCGCACCCTGCATAGCGATGAACAATTGCATATCCATGTGTTTCAATGACCTCTGGGCGCGGCAGAACCGGCGATACATAAAATGCTATTTTAACCGCATAAAGAAATTCCACACACACACGGGACCTAGACGCGCGCGCGATTCCGAACGAGGCTGCGGTCTGCATCTGTCTTCGAAGTTCTGCAACCCAACCAGCAACATGATTTAGAACGAAAGCGAACTCTCGTTCGATCGGTGCGGTTTTATGCTACCCTAATCTTTGCGTCCACTCCACTCCACTCGCTCGCACGAAGCTGGTGCTCTCGCTCACTTGGCAGCGCTTCTAATGCTGACTGCTTAAGAAATGATTCGTTTTATTTCCTGGATTGCCTATGCTGCAAAGGCCCTACAAGTTTGGTCATTAAAAGATTGGCTTGAAACCTGTAAACGTGTATGAATGAGATGCAGAAGGAAGCAACCTTTTGCCAACCAGCACACAACGCTGAAAGAGTGGAAGCCGAAAGTAAGCAAGAAGAGCTAGACGGAATACAGGAAAAAGAAATTGAAAACAAAAATCAAAAGAGTATGTTGCACTCGATCGAAACAACAAGCGATCAAAATATAGCCAAGAATGCTTAACATCAAAAAGATGGAATGAGAGAGGGAGACAAAAAAAGGTTCAGCATAAGAAAGAACGAGCAGGAACAACCGTTGCAAGACGACGGGGCAGAAAAAAAAACACATCAACGCAATAGGGGTGAGATGGGTGGTAGCCAGACGACGCTTTTACACAAAAACACACGCATACTTTCATTCATCCGTCGAGGCTGCGCTCTTTTCTCTCGCGTAACATAAATTATGCTCCCGGTTTAGGATGCGTTGCTCTCGCGCGCTCTTGCTCTAAAGTTACCGGTGGAAAAGAAGAACACAAACATTATCATCACACACCTATAGACCGGGGACATGTGTACGGCGCGAGCAGCAGAGTTCGATGTTCAGCGCATAAGCAACATATATGCGTGCGTGAGAGATGAGAGTTTGAGATCGCCGCGGGAGAAAGAGCTGGAATCTGCTCGTGGATGAGAAGGTTTGATTCATCATTCTGTGAGGCTGTTTTCTACTGTGGAATGGAGGAGATGTTTTTAAATTATTGCAACATTAAATGGAAAACATTATTTAGTTACCACAAGGCAAAAAACAATGTTAATATGTTACACCAAATACCATTTTAAAATTTAAAACAAAATTTTTCTACATATTTTTTATAATTTTCAATAAAATATATAGTAAGACAGATTTTTTTCAGGTAGTAAAAATTATTAAGCAAAATAGTTCCGAATAGTCTTTTCATTTATAAAGTTTTTTTTTATTCTTGAAGGACGGCCGCATAGCTAAGTACAATTTATGAAATTATACATTTATTCGGTTCTCGGGAAATTTGTCTAAATATTAAATGAATTATTTATTTACATTAATTTAGTTGTTTTTATTCACGAAAGTACAGACTGACAGTACCATTTACCAACTAGATATAAAGCACATTCGCGGTTGATTGCGTTTTTAATTATTGTTCCTTGCTAAAGTTCTTTGATTTAGGAGGTATTGTTCATCAATTTGGAATTATTAGGCAGTTTGCTAATTATTGCTGTCAGTTTCCTAATAAATGCAAACCAGGCAACAATTTTAAGCGATGTTAGTATTGAATTTAAGTTACGTACGGTGGCTTCTATTTCCAGAAATATTGATGCTCCAGGTAGACAGTTGATACCTAGACAATATGGTTCTAATTAAGATCCTCAGCACACGGTGTTAGTCGATCAGTTACGTAGATGATTAAGACAAGCAATTCCATAAGTAATTTAAATAATATTCATGAAACTGTTAATAACGGTTAAAATTGTTTGAGACAACTTCAGGGCTGCCCAGTGGTAGATGCGACAGTGGGCCCCATCTGGGCTGTTCCCCCATAATGAGAACAGACTATCTAACTATGCGGCACTAATAAATCCAGTAAGCCAAAAATGGCAGGCATGACCTAAGTGGTCGTTAAGCCAATGAAGAAGAAGAAGAGACAACTTCACTTACATCTCAAATTAAGTCAGCTACACACGAGAAACATAATAAACGAATAAAAATGATGGAGAAAAGCAGCTAAAAAAAATTTAAACCATTTCCTCATGAAGTCAAATTTAAACTAATAATCAATGTTTTTATTGCTGGAAACTAATTACAATCTTCAAGATTTTTGCTCAAGATTGTGGACATTTTTTTTAAAATTATGACGATTTTTCGTAAATTATATTAATCTAATTTTTTTTGCCGTTACTCAGCAATTACTGAAAGATAAATAAATACCTTTCTACTTGTTTTTCTAGTTACAATTGCTATGCACAATACGCTGGTACATTTTCCAAAAATTTAATAATGACAAAAATATTTCTATTGGCATACGACAATGTCACAACTGTTAGTATAACTTGGAAAAAGCTTTACTAAAATTATTGAAAAAAATCGAAACAAATTCCTGTTTGGCAGCAACCATCAACCGAGTAGAATACAACCTACCAACGCTACAATCTCCTCGCGTGTACCGTGCACCGGGGTCTATCGCACGGCGTGAGAGCGACCGGGTCCCGACCGGCTGGTGGGTACGCTCAGTTTCATCGCAAACCTTACGCAGTACGGTTCGTCGGCGAGTGTGTATGTGCGCGGTTTTACGCCCCGGGGTTTTTCGCGATTACAACCAACAAACCGTTATCCGCTGTCCATTTGCGTGCACCATACCGAACCAAACGGCACCGGCACGGTGGTCGCCGGTCGCACTTAAACATCCCGCCAGTGGTGGTGCTCCGAAAGGTCTCACTTCCTGTACCGGTAAACAGGCAAACAGAATAAAAAGGTTAGAAAGAATCGTGCCGATTTGAATCGCCGCTCGTGGATTCCGTGATTACTTACCCTCTTACGCGTGTGTTCGCCGCGTTCTAGCGCCACCGGGGTAGCCAGGTAGGGCTGGCCAAATTCGTGCGTATACGCAACCAGAGGGTTTTGGTGGTTGAGAGTGTGGTTGAGTGTGTGTATGTGTGTGTGTGTGCGTGGCTGAATCTGTTCTGTTTACCACCGTGCTCACGTAGCAGAATTGCACCCGGTGTGTCCGGTCTCTACACGCGCCGGGGAACGATAATTGTACATTAAATTCATTAGCCAACCATCCGAGCCACGTTTTGGCGCAAGCTATTTAGCCACAAGACAACACCGCAGAACCACACAAACACACACGCTAGAAAACACAAAAGCAAACCGGAAGCAGCAGAAGAAAAGGGTAGTGTGTTCGCCTTGTGTTCCGTTTCCAGCTCGTCTCGGGATTTTTTGTGTTGGATATGAGAAATTTGAAACCTTCTCGGCTAATAGGGCCATAAAGTGTGGTTTGTGTCTGGGTGTGTGTGTGTGTGTGTGATCACGTGTAGGTGTACGTGTGTGTGTGTGATCAACCTGCGGCTCACCTGTGTACGAATAATTACCCCATGCCGAGTGCGTCTCCATTCGATCCACCATTCGAAGGTGCACGATCCGGATTGCTCTGTGTCCAGGGCGATCTTGAGCAGTTTCGTGAAGGCGTATTCGCCGTGTAAGCCGTCTGTTCATAAAATAAGCAACCTTCCTCTAGAGTGAGAGCCGTGCATGTGGGTAGTACTGCTTACCAGATCATACACGCGAAGATAACAACAAAACCGGTAAACCGCAACTGATGCAACTGGCAAAGCTGCCGGGGAACCTCAGCTGAATATCGCAACTTCCCCCAGGCCAGTGTGTCTCCAGTGTGTGATTTTAAAAAGTTTTCTGCGTAGAATTCTTGCCTTGCCGAGTGAGTGCGTGCTCTGTGTTCTTTGTCCTTCAATTTCCGTTTTTCTTTCTTTCCCTCCACCGATCAGTTTCCAGCAAAGTCGAAACACATTGTGAGTGTCATGTGGTTGTCAAGTTAAGTGATAGTGAAAACATACATACTTACCCAGCATCGAAGCGACGAGTGTTGCCTAGTTGCCGTAAAACAATCCACTGCTTCACTTCCGAGAACTGTCGCCGAGAGTTTCTGACCAAAAACCCAGGGTAAGTTTGGCAGAGCTCGCCGCGCTAGACTCTGTTTGTTGTGGAAAGTCGTCCGAGCGAGAGACGTCCCATGTGTGAATTTCATTAATCTTGCACGAAAAGGCATTCGTCGTGCAAGGGTAAACGTGTGGGAAGTAGCATTTCGCGGAAGAATGCTGCGTAAGCACCGAATCTGCCCAAAATGTGCGTGTGCCGGTGAGTTGCGTCCTTTCGTCCGCGTGTTCCGCAATTTCTGGAGCAAAGTTTTAAACCAACACGCCGCCCGAAAAGGGATAAGGCACACGGTGGGGATACTGTGGGGAATGACGTGCTGTCGTATGAAACTTTAAACAGCTGCAGATTAAATTTGGTCCCAACTTTGTCCCAATGTTTGTTTCTAGCTCGATCTCTCTCTCTCTCGTGTTTTTTCTTTACTTTGGCAAAACCACTGCCACTTGAATACAAATTTCTTATACCACGATTCTTCGCTATAGAGGCGTTAAGACTTCCCCGGTTCTCACCTGGTGTTCGCTCTACCTTGAGTCATCTCTCTCTCCTCACATCGGTTGACGGATAAGTGGTACAAACGAGCCGCACCAAGCACTCTTAAGCAGACCCGGCTTGAAGGACGGTCTCCCGGTCACGAAGAATTCTCATCCTTGAAAGTTCGCCAACGTCTCCGACGCACTTTAATGAAGGACGCGATACCAACAACTATTCAGTCTACATCCTTCGGACCCTCCGTGGTTGCTCGCATTTAACTCCCATAGCTTTGACAGTTTATCGTCCATCTTTATCGCTGTTTTGGGGAGGCGAAAAAAAACTAAAAACCCCAAAGTCCGCGAATGCCGCTTCCAGCTGCTATTGAAATCGAAATGTGAATGCAATTTTAGCGTTTTTTTTTTCTCTTTTTTGGTGGAGACCTTTAAGCCCCCCCAACCAGTACCAGATTCGGTAAGGCTTTCCAGACAAAAACATTTCAATTAAAACTCGTTTCTCCTCTGGGTCTGGGACTTGGTACGGACACTGGGACTTGGATTTCAATTAAGTTCCAGTTGTGTTTTCCGTTTTTTGACACACTCACCCGATTCGTCAAATCCGCCAAACCTCCAAAACCTTGTCGTTCGCTTGTCAGAAACGTACGTCTCGCAGGCCCAGAGACAGGCAGAACCCTTTTTAATGGTTCCCTATCGTGCCAGTTCGTTTTGCGCGACCGGGCTTGATTTGCATGCACAGCTTCATCAACAACAACCTCCTTCTGCTCAATTGCGAAAGGCTCGGCGAGTGCAAATTGACGAGTGGCTGAATGGTTTTGATCTGCAATGGCAACCCTCGCTTGCCCAGCTGCTGGTACCGTTTAACCCGTTTACGCTGCATGTGGCCGCCAGGACTTGCCCGTCTGCTCGGCAAAACAAAATAACGAATAAAAGTTGATGCCCTTATGCATCAACGGTCGACTCCTCCTCGACGCAATTCGGTTTCGGGGATTGATTTATTGCTGCACTCCACAAGTCTGCCGTCGCGATTCGAATCCCTTTCGGACGGTTGTGGGGGGGGGGGGGGTCTGTTGCTACGAGACGGTAAGATTGGATTGTGCTTACTCTACCCACTCGGTGAAATTGGCAAAGTACAAGCGGGGCCAGTCACGCTGGGAAGGTACCGAGCAAGTACCGAGAGCTCATATTTCGATGCCAGGGATTAACCAGATGACATCCGCTCCATATGCGCAGACGAGTAATTGCGATTGCCCACAGCAATGCTCGTTCGTAAGCCAGACACACGCAAAGACGCGTATAGAAGGAGGAGAGAGAGAAAAAAAACCCCTGAGTCGTAATCCTAACATTCCTCTAGCACAGCCGAGAACCGAGCGTGGCTAACGTTATCCAGCCTGTTCTCATGGGCCCCGAATCAAAACGCACCATTGTCCTGCCAACGATCCCGATGGAGTCGTTACCGCACTGGGAACGTCTTGTCTCTTGGAAACGGGAGAAAAAAAATAATACATCCGAGATAAAACCACTCGATCCGCGGGTCTGGAACACGGACGACAACGCGGACAGGCTAGCTGCAGCATCAAGTGGCATTTGTGGATCAACCTCGCATCGCGCACACTCTTTTTTGGGAACTCGCTGCGTCCTATCGGCGTACGGCTCTGCAGGTCCTACTGCCTACAGCCCTTCCCTGAAGATCGAACGCGATAACTCGCGCGACCGTCTGGTCTCGCTCGATTGAGTGGGATTATTTATATGTCCCTTTTTTTTCGGTTAGTTGACGAGATGTATTTTCGACCCTTTTTTGCGGCGGGAAGGTTGTGTTTTACCCTCTCTACATAATGGCACTCGATCGAGATCATTGAACCCTACAAATGTTTGATCGAGCGCCAAATAAAAGGAGATTTATATAACAACACACACGAGTAATATCTCACCATTTGTTTTTAACCTTAATTGATCACTGTCATTTCGATGCCGAACGGCACATTAATTCTCATTCCCAATTCTTTAATTCATTATCTAATAAAGCGCTTAATACAGCAACAACAAAAAACCAGCTGCGGTGTACCGTACCGTGGCGATCGTCCAGCTGCAATAAATGCTAATAAAAATCCGTACGGTCCGTACACCCGCGAACGGTCCCGCAGCACAGCAACAGCTGCGCAAAGTTCGTTATGCTCACACCCCTCGCCCATCAAGGGCTCACATACTGCGCTGGACATTAATTAAAATGCGCGCGTACCAATAACGCGTACTCCACGCAACTCTGCGACACGGTCGCCCGCGTTGCGCATTAGTTTGCTGATACGCGCACGTCAAAGGCGTGCCCGAGTGAATGTCCTCTCCCAGTGTCCGCACATCACGGTCTAGTGCGGGCACACCGCACACTTTTGCTGACTAATGCATCCGAACTCCGAAGTTGTGGTCGCCCTGTTGGAGGCAACATTTCTTCCCTCTGCCGAAGAATGTCGCTTCTCACCGTCGGCAGTCACCGCCAGGGGGTAGAGCTGTTGAGAGAGTCCAACTGACCTGAGGGAGCTATTGTATGGGCAAGATTTCTGGCGTGAAGTTGGTCTTCTTCACACGCAAAAGCATGCAATTTATTTTTAGATGCCACATGATGATGAGCAAAACCACTTCTCGACGCGCTGTTCGCTTTTTGCCCCGTTCGGGCGCGGTGCGCCGGCGGCTTAAGCCCAATAGGACATAAAACTGTGGCAGTTTGCGCAGATTTTACGTTCTCCCCCCCATAATGTTCTCCCGACCCGTCACAGGAGCATAAATCATGGTTCGGTAGGTCCCTCAAAATGGCACAGGAAATCCCTCAAAATGGCCGCCCGTTAAAGTTCCAAAAACCTTTTACACATTTTTCACCCCCTGAGAAGGTGTCATTTTTTACGGCCAAGTTGGCTTTAGTTTAATAACTTCGGGACCTATCGGTCTGTCAATGGTGATTTTTTTCCTTTCGGGTTAGCATTCACCCGTGACCATCGTACTTGGGGAAGAAAATTCAAAAAATTGTATATGGAGAGAACCAGCAGCAGCGAAGTCCAACACTTCGGCGAGTGGTCTACGCGCTTACTGTGCCTGGATCTTATCAAGCGAATGGTCGTTTTGAGTCACGAGATTGGTAAATCGTGTCCGTTATCAGACGCGGTCCAAAAGGATGTCAGATAAGGCACGCTCCACGATCAAAATGACACAACGCGCGGTATCAAAGTGATTGTCACCGGTGAAAGGAAGATAACATCGTAGTCAGTGTGTTGTCTGTCTGTTCTTTAGCTCATGGATGCACTTTTTATGACCTTAAAAACTGTTTCCCCTTTCTTCACGAGACACTCGTGACACTTGAAAATGTATGAAAGCTTACTTTCCGTTTCAATTACTCAACACGGTGGCACAACCGGGCCGATACCGGACTGCCTGCCGAGCTTCAAGAACAACTGATAAAAGCAGCAACAAAAAAAACACCTCAATTTCCGCCAGTTTGGCAACACACATTCGCCCTCAAGGGGTGGGGAAAAGAAATTTAATACACCTCACACCTCAACTTCCAAACCACAGAAAGGCCACCGGGCGCCCCTCTCTGTTGTGGCGCGTTCTTGACCAGGTCAGCAGGTTCAAGACGTTGAACGGTGCTGGGGTGCAAAACAATGCGCGAACAAACCGCGAACCTGTCAGCAGAAAATGTGATCTTTTTTTTTTGGTTTGTTGGCCACTAGGTGTTTGTTTTTCGCTACGTCGTCTTGACAGACGATGCGTTTCAGACCTTTAACCGCGCGGCTGTCAACAACTTTAAGGCACCGCAACACCCAACTCCGAGGTCCCTTAACTTGTGTGTGTTGCTCAGCAGATTTTTTTTTTCTACAAACGAGTGGAGCTACTTTGCGTGCCCAACCACAGTTAGTACAATCACGGCAGTAAGCGAGCCGATATTGTTTTTATTGTGCTTTAGTTTTTCTTTTCCACACCACGGTTATGCGTCTATTCAACTCCAACAATTTGGACATAAAGAGCGTCTCGTCTAGTCTGTTGGGAAATAAAATGTCCCGCGCGGCCCTGATGTCTGTTAAGCTGCCACAGATCAACGAACCCTTGGTGGATGACATGGTGGAACATCGGGGACAACGGCGAAAACACTTCAGGAAAACTGTTTCCGCGTACATCGCCCATTATGACGAAACAGTTTTTCGATTATTAATATTTCCATACACTTCTTCGGGTCGTCGGGTCGCTTGGAGGGCCCGTTCTGGGAGGAAAACCCATACATACATCACTCAAAATGGACACAGTGGTCGTAAAATGTGCAGATGTCCCAAAGAGTCAGTTACGAAATCACTCACTTTCAACCGATGAACCATGTTGGCAGCATAAAATAAGCAATTTTTGACGCATGATTATGTGACTTTTCGGTACCGTACCGCTCACAGGCGAGGGAAAATGGGGGGGGGGGGCAGAGCGGGGCCAGGAAGCGTGTGGAAAACTTAAACCCTCCAAAGTCTCTCTCGAAAACGATCAAAACCCGGGGGTGAAAGTTTTCTTTAGGGAAAAGTGATTCATGACCCAATATGGGACCCCTCTTAACATCGGTTCTTGACACGAGTCAAAGTGGATTGACTGCAGCGAGGACCAGTGGATTGACTATGGTGCAGTAGGGCCACTCACACGAGCCAAAAGGAAATTACTTTTCCACAAGTGAAAAGAAACTTCGCCCAAACATCCAGTGGCCTTCTTTCGCGTGATGAGGAAACCTCAGTCATGTTGGATGCGTTCTCGGAACAACACACACCAGACCGTCTGCAATTATGTACGCTTATGCGGTATGGTGCATTCGATCTGACGACCGCTGTTGTCATCGTCATCATTACATGTATGTGTGTGTGTGTGTGCCAGGGTCTCCCCAATACAGCGCGCTACAAAGTGGCTCAAAGAATGCCTCAGCATCATGCGCTTCTCCGCCATGTCCAATTGCTAGCCTCTATTCGGTCAGATGTTTCGTGTCATAGTTGGAGGTTTTATTTTTTCTCCATCTTATTGGTCGATCGATATCGGTTACAAGATGAATCGATACACCCGTGCAGCCTGCAGCTGCTCGATACGATGAATATCAATCAACAGCTCAAGAGCGGGCCTCGAATCGTTCCCGGGACCTTCTCTCAGCAACGGCATCCACTTCAAACTTTATGGGTGTGAAGTGGCGGTCCTAGGTCTCCGCCACCACCAGGAATGCGACCCGGCAATTCAAACTTCTAAATGGTGCGCTCCTCTTGCTGAGGTAGGCAATTCATCATCATTGAGTGTTTCCGGAGGTAAAAAGTTTGCTGGAGTTGTTTTGAATCAAATTGGGAAAACGAAACGCAGTTTTCCTTCCGAGCACATTATCGGGACAAAATCTTCCACCAAGTTCGTTTTGTTTTATGAGCCATAAGGAGAGGAGCAATTCTAGACTCTTATGTTGTATCGGCCTCAAGATATTTAAATTTTCAAATGCTCTTTTTAAAATGCCTTTCTTGGGTCCCTCAAACAACTCCAAGAAAAGCTGAGACCATCAACCGGATATCAAAACCATGCAGCAGAAGAACAAGCACAATCTGGAAATCACAAGCAAACAGCAGCAAGATCCAGAGATACTGTAGATCACACGAACTGTAAAGGGCTCTCGGAACCTCACGAGTTCCAAGCAAGAGCAAAAAAGGACATACACCGGCTATACCGGAAGAAGCCATTCAACCAACCACTACCACAGCTTTTCGGGCAAGTGCTTGGACAAAATCAGCGGGCCCGCCAGTTCCAGCCTCCTCCCTTCCATCGCCCTGTAGCACCCAATTAAAGCTGATGTGGCGGCAAACATTTTCCTCCTCAGAAACTTCCTCAACCGTGATGCGTAACGGATGCGAAACGGTGCGGCTAAAGATGGTGCGGCGGCCCTGGTTGGTCGCGGCGGATTCGCGGCCGCCTTTTTTCCTTCCGAGAAATGAGTTATGCCTGGACCGTACAAGCCTAGTTGGAAGACGTAAGAGCTGAGCACAGCAAAGCACAAAAAAAAAACATAATAATAACAAGCCACTCCGCCAAACAACGTCGTCTAATCATCTAGATTAAGCACCGGCGTGTGATGTGGGCATTTTGTTGTTTCTGGAAAAGAAAGCCCGAAAGGATAACGATAATCATTACGGGCAATCTCGTGGTCGTAGGGGGAGAAATCCTAGTCTCTCTTGGGCCAGTGGACTAAAAGAAAACCTTTGTTTTATGTGCCTCGGTGGATAACTCGTATTAAATTGAAAATATAAATTTATACGAAGCTACCCACTCGCACAAAAAAAGCTAAAAGCATATCATAAAGAAATGTTTAGGCCGGGTAAAATCACAGGAAAAATTCTCCCGAAAGACTTCCCCAAGAACCCATCTAACCGGAGGCAACCAGTCCAGCAACAGTCCGATGATCAATCTTCTCCGGTCACGGCTTTGAGTCGAAACACCGACCAAGTGATCCCTGAACTGGGACAACACAGGGCTTTTTATTTTGGATGGAAAAAGGAAAAAAAAGGATTCGTTGACGCAGAGCGACACACACACACACAGCAGGCAGGTTTTCGGTGGTGATTTAATGAAGGAACACTCCCCGAAGGCTGCTCGGGAAAGCTAGCGGAGGGCATTTTTCTCCCGGCACACACGGGGCAGATTGGTTCCTCGGAGAAGCACTCAGGGCGGTTGGTCCCAGGGCATGGCATAATAAAACGAACACACACACACGGAAAGGGCTCTAAAAGGCGCTCGAGGAACGGCCCAGGAAGCGTGCGTTATAGATGGATTGTTGATCATCACGAGTGCGAGAAGCCTGTGGTGAATTGATGAAGCCATCGTTCATGTCCATTGTCCTCCTCCTCGGCACATGCTGCACCAATACACGCATTATACGCCAATGATTGATGCGGTCAGGACCACCACCCTCCACCAGACAGTGAAACATTCAATTAAACCCTCATCCGTCCATCTCCTGTCCCTTCGGAACAGCCGTGGACCAAGATGCTGGACGAGGACGACCGTTCGATATACCCGATAATGGTAATATTCAAATGAGCGTCTGGGCCTCCCCGGCAGTTCTAAATTAGTACCCTGACGGGTGCGTGATTGAGTCGTGAGGGAAATAATATTTTCTTTCTTTGTGTGTTTTTTATTCCCGAACCAAGAAGACGAAACCACCATTCCGATAGATAGGTAGAGGTGGTTTCACTTTTCTTCCTAGAACAAGAATCTTCCCAATACGCTCTACCGCACGGCCCCAAGAAAAAAAGCTGACGACTACGACGGTACACCTTAGGCATATCGGCACAGTCAGCGCACCGGAAATTGATGGTGGTGATTAGAGCCGGAATGACACCATTAGATGCCGCCTCCGCGGCAGGTCAGGCCGGTGTGCGTTACATGCGTCGATGTGGTTTGCCTTTGCCTGTGCACGATTCGTATGCAGCTGGCATCGTAAGAAGGAGAAGAGATCGTACGCCGCCACCCAAAATGCGATCTTGCTGTGTGATGTAAATAAACAGACGAGGACTGTAATAGAGCGACGGGGCGAGAATTGAAGGGAACGTTTGAAGAGGCAGCATCCGCTGAACGCTGTTTTTCCTCCCCTTCCTGACAGGCATAAAGATGCCCGGACCGCTGGGCGCGTGCGTTCACAGACAGTTGAAACAAATTTTCCATTATATATTAGCTGATGTTTTGTAATGCTAATAGGGTTTTTTTTCGGGCCCGTTCATCCTTATCGCATCGGAATGCACTGGAAGCACTTTTTGGAGGGTCTTTCCCCTGTGCGCTGTGCCATTAAATCGTGCCGCTGCGAGATTTTGCTATTGTGTTTTGTTGTGCACTTCCAAAGATCCCCCTTTTGGGAATTTTTTGTAAGTAAAAACCTTTCAGATTATCAAGTAATTGAATGGAGGTCGTTTGTTTCGAATTAGATTAGATGGTGAAAAATAATGTTACAGGCAGAACTGTTTGATAAAGATTAAAGTTCAAAATAGCTCAAGAAGCAATAGGGCCAGGCCGTTCTTTATGAATAAAAAAAAAAATAGCTTAAGAGCCAACCAATCTTAGGAGGCTGAATTGAGCATTCAAAAGACCGCTGCTCTCTCTCTCTCTCTCTGTTTTGGATGGATAATCCATTAAAAAGCTTGAGGAGCTTTTGAACAGCTCTTAACCAGCTTTAAAATCGCTTGCCGTCATTTTAATTTCTGGCCTAACCGTTTTTCATTGAATCAAAAACTGTTCAGTTACCTAAAACCAGTTTAGCTAAGAGCACTACAAGCTCGGCAACTCATGCCTTGCCTTTTTAAACTACTTTGAGTTATGTTGGTACAGCTACCATAGCTGGCTCGACAATTCTAGCCAAGGGGTAACGAACAGGAATCGAATTTTATGTTATTTTATAAACATGAAAAATAAATCTGTGTACTCAACACTAAGTATTCTGTCAACCTCTAGAAAAATTTTGTTCAATGCATTAATAAAATAATTATCAAGATGTAAATAAATATCCGCCAACATAGGTGAGAACGGAGTCTAAGCTGACCCAATCCGGTTTATGCGAGTTATTTTTAACGTTTTCAGGCGAAAATTCTCGTAGCTCTTGAAATAAATTGATAGATTCAAAGCAAGTCAGCGCCAAATAAGATTTAATTCGAGCTAAAAACCCAAACATTGGATACGAGCAAACGCACGAAAATGATTTGTTTTAGCTTATTTCCAAGCATCGTAAGCAATTTAACCTTTTTAATGTATATAAAAGGTTGTAATAGTATTTTACGCTATTAAATTGCTTGATGCTGTTATTCCTTAAAATGCTAGCAAAATTTATTCTGAAAAAAGGCTTCGAAATGATTTACGACAGTCAGCTGACTAAGAGTAGCGTACACTTCTTAACAAGCAGCTAATTCTATATAGCACTGCACCCATTTAACAAATCAGCCATGAAGCCCCATACAGCATAGTACAAGGGCTATAAATTTCCACAGTACCACAATCGCTATTCTTTTATGGCTATGAAGTCCACCAGCATTCCTTATTTTCCCTTAAACAGCTCTTAACCAGCTACAGAGCTCAATTTCATGCTTCGAGGTATTTAGAGCAGGCAGATTTGAAATCAATACTGTTGTTCTACACATTACATACCACACACTTCGTTTCTACCCTTTACCGACTGCAGTTCCATAATTCCCCCAAAAAAGGGTTTCACCCTTTGTTTTTATTATGCATTTCTCCACGGCTGAGCACAAGAGCGGACGACCAAACCATACGTTCGCTCGGAAGAAATTGAGGATGGAAATAAAATAAATAAATAGTTGCTTTGACAAGCATCGTTTGAGCTGGTACATACTGTTTCGAACGGGAGCTATAATAGAAGCATCGTTGAACGTGACAATACATCTTTCTTCCCATTTTGCCTCAAATTGATATCCAATTTTATTGTTAAACTTCTGCCTCCTTACTGCGTACTAAATGATCAATTTAAGCACTCACACACACACACTCCAATCCACAAATCAGACAATGGGAAGAGTTTCAACAGGCAATGAAAATTTATTACTACCTCCAACCCGTTCGGCAAATCGATCGAAACACTTCAAGCTTACCCGCCGCAAAACGATAGACGACTGCTTTACTGCTCAGCTGGGGATTTTCACGTAAATGATGTCATTAGAGTGTTGCCTGCCTACGCCGCCAACAACAGCGCCGCATTGCCTTATTTGGCTTTTCATTCATCGCACCAAAACCGGTACGCTAGATCTCGCAAATCTGTAGAATTGTAGCCGGGCGAATAGTGGAGCATTTTCGGGCAAACATCTAGTAAGATTAACGACATCAACTATTCGGCAAGGCACTGTTCAAAATGAAACCGTTTATCAAGCTCGAGTGGCATTGGGGGGGCGGGGGGTGTGGTGGGTGTCTGGCGCATACAACGAAACCGATTGATTTCAGCCTGAGCGAATAGGTAAAAGCGCATACAAATTGATTTGTCATCGGGTAGGTAATGGCCGGGGACAGGCAAATCGCATGTTTGCATGAGTTATTCGAGCTCAAATTGAATATTCATGTCGCCGGGAGCTATTCACCCGTGAGAAGAAAAAAAAACCTCCCGTCAATTCCGGAGTTCCCGGCCAAACATAACTATCGATTATGCTGGCTTGTACGCTATTGCCGCTCGGTAAATAATTTCCTCATCGCAGCATTAACTCGATGACATGGGAAATGGAGCGCAATGAAGTCTAAAGCGCCTTCCTTCCGATGGGGAGGGCTTACCTGCGAGCAAAAGATCTCCGGGCCCGAGGTGGAAATTGATTAATTAAGATCGGGTTTTTGATCGAACCACAATCCTGTAAGTAATACCCCAGTTTGCCCAACTATTGGGAAAGCACAGGTTTTAGCCGTTTGAAGCTCTGTAAAACAATCGTAGTTTCGAAAACAACTAGCAGCAGCAGTGGAAGTAAGGGAAAAGGTTAACAGTTTTTAAAGTTTTGTAAGCCGTTTAGCTAATGGACCATAAATCAGAAGCATTCCTCCCGCTCTAAACGTTCATTTATCGAGTTTTGTACGGAACGGGCGTAAGTGAGTGAACGAATCAACCATTCAAACATTCGCTCTTCGCAGGACTGAGCGAAAGAAAGAAGAATGAATATGAAAGCTAGAAGGAATGGAACGCGTCAAACAAGACACGCCATACACGCTGGCGGTAATCGTAAAATCTGGAGCTGAGGCAGAAGAATCGAACCCTTCCAGTAATGTTTATGATTTTATGCTCACAACCCAACAATGGGATGTGATTCACCGTGGTTCAACTCGTTGCAGCTCAGCAGCATGCGAGACCCCGGCCGTATGGCCGCGAGGGAACAGTGCTGAATGCTGTTAAAATTCGCTCCAAGACTTCACTCCAACTGCTAGCTGGACTAGGAGCGTGTCCAGTCTAATTTCTTCATCAGGAGACCCCTTTTTGTACAAATCAAATGCTCGCGGTTGGAGTCGTTTTTTGTTTCTTCAATTTCTTCTCGCTGTCAGTGGACCTCAATCCGAAGTCTTTCACATCCCCTCTGCAGGATGCCCCCATCTCAGCCCTTGTGATCCATCTCGTGTCGTGGAGGTATGAAAGGAAAGCATTATTTTTATTGCGATTTTCAGCGATAATAATTCTTCCCTTCACGCGATGCCCTGATGCGCGATCTCCACTCTTTACGTGGCGCTCACGCGCATGTAACCCTCGGGCGAAACATAAACACTGCAACGAGATGCTGTACATTCTCCTGGGCGAGCGCACGTTCCGTGTGTTATGTGGCTGTGGACCTTTGGCAAGGGAGTTTAATTAAATTTTTACTACACGACCACGGCCAAATAGCCACTTTGCGGGGCGAGTTTTCCAACCTTATCTTGTGCTCTCGATCATCAAACTCAAGAAGGAGCCTGGTGAGGGAGAAAAAACTGCTGGTGATTCTGAGGCAAGATTCTGAGTTATTCTGTTTTATATAGAGCATCAGCCCCATCCCAGCGTGATCTTTACTGCGTGGTGAAGTACGCACGCACAGCACTTCAGCTATTTGTAACTCTTCAATGAGTATGAAGCAAATTTTTAGGTTCTAAAATTTTTCTGGCGTTCAGAAATATCCTTCATAAATAACTTCTTCAATACGGTATCAATTTAAAGATAAGATACGAAGATGAGATTTGAAGGACAAATGTTGAGGTTACAATTGAAGTCAACTTCAGACATAATTCCATTCGCCAAAGTCCTCAGCATTGCATATAAATCATTGTATTCGTCATTATCAACTATTACATGCCTTATTCGATGGTAAAACTGCTTACGGTCTCTCGTCGTCGTATGCCAATATCCTAGATATCTTCACCTTCTTTCTTGGCCTAACGAACTCTTAGGTCTTGCCTGCCAAATCCGGCTTACTAGACTTAATGTGACCACGTAGTTGGATAGTCAATTATCACTATGGGGAAACAGTCCAGATGGGATTTGAACCTCTGTCCAGCCTTTTGAAGACCGGTGCTGCTTTAGCCTTGACCACCAGACCGCTCGAGCCTACCACGCCTCCTCTGTCCTTTTTGCACTTATGACTATACAAGCTGGAACGTCCAGTATCATTCTCATTACATGGCCAACCCATCAGAGCCTGGCGAATCTAATTTGCTGTACGATGATCAGCTCACCACATAGCTCCTGGAATTCGTCATTCTTCAGACATATTCTCCAAACAAAATAAATTACAAAGAACTTCACCAATATGGTATCAATTCCAAGGGCTAACCTATGAGGCGTTACTACAAAGTTCGCTACCAAAAGGGAAAAGATAACCATATCCGCATCGATTGGCTTTTCGATGGTTACATATTTCACGCTTCACTTCTACCATTGATAAATGGTTCCATCAAACCAGCCAACGCAAAAAAAACCCCACCATTCACCCCAAAACACCATAGTCATAACGCCAACCGCTTCGTTGCTCACGAAAAGGTCACGAACCGCTGCCAAGCTGGTCCGATTTTATCTTCCTTTCCGAAAGACTACCCAAGACCGAAGGCCTTCGGGATGGGAAATGTATGTTCATATTTTATCTAAATTTATATGATGATTGAATTGCCGGTCAAGGAATGCCCGATGATGGCCTCCTTATCGTACGGTCAGCCACATCGTGTTGAAAACTAATCCATTCCACAGTAGTAGCGGAGAGAGAGAGAGAGAGAGAGAGATTGTTATCCACTGTCCGACGATTCACTCTTTTCACTTCTGTTTGATGTGTTCAAAATTATGTTACCGACCGTGTCTTGGGACCGTGGATGGGAAGCTCTTTTACCCTAGCAAAACATCAAATAACTAGAACTCTGCGATTGTATTACAACAGTTTCCACTTTCTCTCTGTCTCTTTCAGGTGAGTCGGGGCTTATGCGCGGAAAACGGCAGGTGATGAGATAAATCTACTGCGGAGAATTAAATTTCCTACCAACGTGGTCCGCACAGACATCGCTTCTATGTAGGTCCAATGAGTCTGGGGATCCAATTTCAAACTCTCACTGCACTGGATCTGCATCCGGGACATACCAAGAAACCGAACAAGTTTGTCTAACAAAAGCGCGATAGTTTTGTACAACATAATTTAATTCGTCCAACGAGCACAGACGGCCGATTCTACTGCGTCACTCAGAAAGGCTTGACGAGGAAAGATGGCTGTAGATGGATTTAATGACAATCATCCCAGGGCGGGATACTCCATACCAACTCTTGGCCGGCGAACCGGCTCCGAGTACCGGGTTGGACGGTTGGAAGATTAATTGGGCCGTAAAGAGCATAAACACCCACCACCCATTACCACCAGACGCTTCATCTTCTTCCCCCGTGCGTGTTGTGGTTCCGGCGAGATGTCACGCTCCCCTGGGGAGGCCCTCGGTTTCGGGGGGGTGTTCCCTCACGGATTGAGCAATAAATTTTCCAACCAGTCCGTTGGAAAAATGATGACATCACAATGACGGTGATTGTCACCGGGAGGTAGAATCTCTCGGGCCCGAGTACTTAAAGGATTTCCACTTCCTTAATGGCAGAACCCCGAAACGACACCGACACCATAAAGTAACTGTTGATGGCCTCGCGGTCTAGTTTAAAATGCAATCAATATTGTTCAACTTCCCCCGAAACGCGGCTTGGTTGGGCTCTTTACGAGCGTTGAGTAATTTTCCATCAAAAGATCGTTTGACTTCCTTGTTCTAGTGTTACAAGTTGGTTAAATTGTAAAAAAGCCTGAGTCTGTGACATTTAATTTAAAAAGTATTACACTCTGTAATGGTTTGCCTGTATGCAAACGCCAAACCAAGTCGTACGCTGCTGAGCACGCTGCAGACAAGAAGCCGATGGTTCAAGTTTATTGGTGTACAGTGACCTCACCACTGCTCACGTTTGAACTCACGCTTAACGACCACATTACCCAGAGCACTTGCACACACACACACACACACTCACACAGTCCACATGTCTGACACTTCTCGGCCACCATCCCACACCATGGGAAAGGGCGTTAATAAATAAAGCATCTGGATTTCATAACCCACGAAACCCAGGAGAGTTTCCATCGGTAACGGCGCAATCTTGAAGTTGCAAAAGTATCCAATTTTAGATTTTTGGGATCACTAAAATTTGAGGAAAGCAGAATCGGGTTGACCTACATACGTCCCAAAAGGGGGTGATGATGGTGATCAACTGCATCAACCGGGGCGGAAGTACATGTGGTAAGGTGTCCGATACGTGGTGTGGCCCTCAAACTGTGGACAGATCTTGCTTTGCCCGAGAAGCTGGTGCCGATTTGAGGTCATTTCTGGTTGATTGACTTCCCTAAGCCATGTTTTATGCACGTCCCTCGTCGCAACAGTAGACTCTCCACGAGTAGAGCTCCACGTTGCTGACTGCAGCTTGTGGCCACAAAGCTAACCATAATCTCCATCAGTAAACCATTCAAGTTAAAACACATTCAAATGAAATCTTTTCGCTCAAATCACACACACACCCATCCCTACGAACGGTAACGAAATTCGATCATGACGCTGGCGCGGTACGATGGAAAATGAGCGTCGATTAAATTTAGAACATCAACCCAAAAATCTTCCGCCAGCACCACAGATCGGTTCGCGCTGACCAGAAAACGCACACGCAAAACACGAGCGCCACACAACAAATGGGCCCGGGGCGCGGCCGAAAGGCGTCGTCGCATTGATTTATTTTCGAATGCAAAGATTAATGCTGGGGCTACGGACGCGCGTCCCGTGTTGGCCGTGTAGTTTTGCTCGTTCGCTGTCGACTCTGCATCCTGCATTCCGGTGGCAGTAGAACGTTGGTGCGCGAACCAAGCGTTGTGGACCACACCACGATGATTGTTGTACTCTGGCTGGGCGCCGCTAAACGCAATTGCAGCCGCAACTGGTACGATGCGATATTTTTAGAATGCAGTTGCGAGTTGCATCTTCCGTGGCATCGGAATTGCACACACTCTCGAGGCGTTCGCCTGTGCGTACCGAGGGCCAATGTACGCATAAGGAGTTTTGTGCGCTTCTTTGTGCGGAAAATTGATTCAACTGGACGCTTGCGAGCTAAATGGGACGGAAAAATGTTTCCAAACGGGTCTGCCCGAGCACAGAAGGAAGTGACGACATTCGCACCGTGTCGTCAGTGATTAAGCTTTGGCAACAGTTAATGAAATTAATCAAAATAATGCACGGTTTGACGGAGGGCACTTGCACTTTTGCGATTGTTGACCTTTTAGAGCGACGGACAATAGTTTTGCTTTTATGTGGTAGTCGGTTGATGAGACGTTAGTGATAGTTTTGGGTGATGTGGACAAGTCAAGTGGTAATTAGAAGGAGTCTTAATTGAAGCGATCCCTGCACAGACTAAAGCTAAGAAGCTGGAGGGTCCAAAGGTGAATTTTAGAATCAGGACATAGAATCTCGTGGAGAGTGTTTTGAATCAATCTTTTATTGAGTCTGTAAAAAAACTGAGTCTGTTGGGGAGGCACAGACCCAAGACGATAACGACGCCTGTTTTCACGCGCCACGACCGGGGTTCAACTCCCATCAGAACCCCGTACGTAGGGCTGACTACTTTGCTATGGGTAAAATTAAGTCACGATCAAGCCAGAAATGGTAGGCCCAAGACCTCTCGAGGTTGTAGTGCCAAGGAAGAAGAAGAAGATTTGGACTTAGCAAACTGTATCGTTCGGTGTCATTCTCATGACATGGCCAGCTCATCGGAGCTTGGTGAATCTAATTCGCTCTTACAGCTTCGTACAGCTCCTGGAGCTTGTCATTGTAGCAATTCCTACATTTTCCTTCCTTCATACCTGTTCTTAATCCTTCTCTGCTCTTTGGTGCTGACCAACTGAAGTTTTTTGAAATTTATAAAAGCTATTATACGTTTGAAATGAAGTTTGGGACATGCGTCATATTTGAAAGGGAATGACTTTTAAATAACCTAGGTCAAAATTCTATAACCAATCCTATATCAACTATTGGTTATAGTCTACATACTTCATATTAAGGAGTAAATATAGGTACAGTGTGTTCTCTTCTGGCATCCAAAGCCCAAAAGATGGAGAAAAGCCTTGCTTATATTAGAACTAATGATATACGATTTATGGTATCTACTGATGTTCATATTTCACATTTGATTTCTAAATGTTTAACAACAATCAGACATGATGGTCTCGTCTAACTCATCTAACTTCAAAAGCAGAATCAACCAAGCCAATCTCTTTGTGGGTTTAAGTTTCAAAGATGCTACCTACTTAAACTTTCACTGTCACTAAAGTACGTCAACATGCCATGTACGTCAACTCGTCGTGCTTGAAGAACTAATTTTGTCAGTCCGCTATCACAGCAATCACATCATAAGCGTTAGCAGGCTAGTTACTTATTTTGAGTTCGGGTGGATCTTCAAAACTTTTCCCATGAAGCACAGAATAAGCACTCATATTTAAAAAGCACTCAACATGTTCGGCTCGTCTCGTTCAAAATTTATTTCCTTCGTCATTAAGATGCGGGATACATCGTTCACCCTTTTGAATACCGGCCACCTCTCAACACTTGATAACAACTACTACACCCCTAATGTCACATCCGTCTGCTCCGATCCGTCCGGGCGGTGGCGGTGTAAATGAAATTATCTCTCCAATGAACCGTTCCTCAAGTATCCTTCCAGGCACCAAAGTTTCTGCCGAGCTTGTTGAATCCTTCACACGATACCGGCACGGCTCGCTGCCGCACAACCAAAACCAGGAACAACAACACCACCGATGTTTATGCGCTCGCTCGAGGAGTCTTCACCGGGAAACGTCCTTTGCATTAGCGGCTGATGATTTTTTATGACCGGAATTGATTGAAACGATGGCGCCTCTTGTCTTGGTGAAGCCATACCATACCCATTCCCGCTCGGTATGGGGTTGCCACTCGAGTGACAGGACCTCGCTCGCTACAGACGCTCCGATGACTCACAGCTGGATATAAGTGACGATAGTTTTCCTACGTGCTCACGGCAAGGCGTCCCATTTTCGTGGCCCACTTTCAAGATGGAACAACAACCACGATAAGCGACGTAGATACAGATGGAGAAGGATAGATCTGCTCCAGTGTATTGCCTACGCTGAAGTAGCTTCTCGAACGCACAACTTTATGTCACACACTAGCGCCAACCGCTACGTCAGTCTTTTCTGTGACTTCCAACAATGAATCGAAGCCCCAGCAACAACACACACACGCACAGCTGTGGAATTTCCCATTTCCATACCATACTCGTCTCGTCAGAAGCGTAGTTTTGTCCTAACCGGGGACGACTACATCAATGTAATTGAATCCGCTTTCCGGTGATGTATGAGATCATCGAATTGAGCTATCGTCAGATGAAACGGGGATGTCGCCCGACGACTCCCGGACGACAAATGGAACCACATAAATCATTCCACATACCACCGTAGTAGTGGTAGTAGTAGGACTCGAGGGCGTTGCACATGAAATTTTAATTAGGGCAAGAATATTTATGGGAGCCTATTTGCACTCAGTCCCGCATCCAAGCGCCGATGCAACGCTACGGCCGAATGCAATTGATACTGACATCTAGCAGTGACACCCGCATGCTGCAAGCAATGGCGTACACCAACAATGGTCACAAAATTAACTCCCTGCACCATTTCGGGTTTCGGCGACTCGCTTCTTTCAGATCTGCTCCGATGGGTGGCCCCCCGGTTGTCGGTCTGATAAAGCTATTAAAATCGTGGAAAGCCAGCGTTCCGTGACTTCGGTTGCACGGGATGATTAACGCCTGTCTTGGGCGAGACCCACGAGACTGACCTTTACGATGGAGAGACTTGCACATACACACACACACGCAGGGGGATGGAATGTCGTTTGGGTGGTGTGTTAATTTGGGAAAATGTTTCAACCGTTCGCGCACTGATGAGCTCTAGCAGGGAGTCGCTAATTTACCCCTTACAGCAACAAGACGCTCGTTTCAAGTCGTCCACTGGTTCGAAGTTTGATGATGATTGAAAAGGAGTGGGCAACTAGGGATGGGCGCTCGGAAAAGGAACTACTAGGTTCCGATTCCATTCTTGGAATCGAGTCCGGAACTGTTTCCAATTCAAGACCTAATTTCGGAAAAAAATCCAGTTCCAATTACGATTCCGGAACCGATTCCGATTCCAGAACCTATTCCATCTCCGGAACCGATTCCATGTACGGGGTAAACGAAACCGATTCCAATTCCCTTACCCAATTCCGGTACTGTTTTCAATTCAAGACAAAATTTTGGAAAAAAAATCCGGTTATAATTACGATTCCGGAACCGATTCCGATTCCAGAACCTATTTGATCTCTGGAACCGATTTGATCTAAAGAACCGATTTCAACTCCCTTACTTAATTCCGGAACCTTTTCCAGCACCGGTTTTAATTCCAATTGCGAATCCCTTTATTGCAAAGCCATCCGGAATCGATTCCGGTCCAAAACATTATTATGCCCATCGCTAGTGGGAACACTTCTTCCTGAAAAGTTGATGTTGAAAGAAAAAAAAACCCAAGAATTATTTTCGATTTCTCGCTCATTAGACCGTGACTTTTCACTGTAAACAGCATTCGATTCTAGGGTGCAAAAAGGGCAAATCCACTCCAATGTCCAATCGCACAACGTACATAGTGAAATTACTCAACTAATAGTCAACAGCAACGACGACCAAAAAACACAAAACTCACTGCCAACACTTGCTTACCACAATGGAATGAAATTCTTGCGCCATGACGAGTACAGGGCCGCTATTTTTAACGTAAATTACGCTCGCATTTCGCTTCACCCAAAGCTTCCTTGGACGGCGGCATTATTATCGCCGAGACCTTCCAAAAACCGGCCCCGCCAACCGGTGGCACAAGATTTCGGTTAATCTGTTTTATTCTGCTCACGGCACGCACCACCAACGACGAGATGCGAGCGTCTTCCGACCGGCTGACTGATGTCATAAACATTGGTAAATCTCGGTCGCCCAGTGCTCCCCGACTTCCGAACATTACAGAAGAAAAACAAAAAACCCTTTTTTTGTGTTGGTTTTATGGTTGAGTTTCGGAGGTCTAAAACACCCGTTATCACACCGTCGTTAGTGAGGCGCGTTCAAGCATACGGAGAGCAAAGTTTGTTTTTTCGACGGGATTGGATCGGATGGTGGCCACATTCTAAAACTGCTGCCGAAACTAATTGCTTTTTTGCGTGTGGTAATGCTGTCTGTGGCGTATGGGGATCGCTAGTTTATAGCCACGGGTGCTTTAGTTTATGTCCGCTTTTTTAACACTCGTTTCAATTAGTCAATGCTGTATAATTGTCTTTTCTTAATTAAATCATTTCATTAAGTTGTGTTTTTGTTTCAATTATTGTTATTTGATCTTGTTTTCTTTTTATTCTTAAATTTAATTTATTATTAAACCTTTTTTTATTTACTTTCATATTTTCCATATATTACTATCCTTTTTTTCAAATCTCTCGCTTCTCATTTCTTATTTAAAAGACCCCGCCTGTAATTCCAGCGATGCGCCCAGTAATCAAATTTACTCCCTTTTCAAAAAAGGGTACCAATATTGCCTTGTTTCATTTTTCAATTCACCATAATCCACATCCGCCACGAGCACACAACACATGAGACGGACCAGATGTATGGGTCTCTGCGCCGCTGCTCTGATCAAATTTTTGTTCATCTTCAGCACATTTTCCAATAATCAAACCATATGCGTCCCGCCCCCCGTATTGGGTCGTCCGCACTGCGTAGGTGGCTAAGGAAAGAATGCCAGACATTCATCGGAATGTCGGCCCGAACGAAGCAGAGGCACGCACGCACCCAAACGAGACGTCATTCGTCCGGAGGTTGGTGTTTTTATTACATCGATAAAACAGTTCGCTTCACGGGGCCGATTTCGTCCAGGCGCTTATTGTTTTTTTCTTCCCTAACACCAAGTGGCACCCCCGGGTAGATCCAAGGCAGACCGAATCCAAAACCCTTTTTTTATTAGCTTCAAATAACCATCCCACCAAAGGCCTCTGTAACTTCACTCCCAAAACAAAACAAAAAAGGACTCTCGAGAAGTAACTCCACTAACAGAGGTCCTCCGCTGAGGTAAGGTGAAATCAGAGGGATTTTCAAAAATGTTTAGGCTTGATAAACGGAACCCAATCGGGGTCCCACGTCCCAGTGACAGTTGAAGAATTTCAATCCTCACCGAGTTTTGGTAGCCAAATATTAATCCCAAAGCCTTTTATCGCATGTTTTTTTCTGCGAATGCAAACGAATGTGTTGAACAGGGCTCAAATACCACCCAGGTCCGAATCACCATGAACTGCTCCACCATCTGCTCCAACGGAACCATTTTGAATCCGAACCTCTGCTTTTTTGTGCCCGTGACGGTAGCAGCGGTAACAGGGATTGCATGCTTTATTTGCCATTACTTCAAAGCACGCATCCATCGCAGTAGTGACCGGAGTCCTCGGGGCATATCTTACCCCCGGTGGAGAAATTGTACACGCCACTGATGGTATACCTTTTTCGAGACACCCACAGACAATTGGCTGCCCCGTGCTAATCGGCAAAGATTAATCTGGCAGATTAGGGCTGACAAATAGGATTCACAGGAAATTTTCCCCCGAATGCCCGAAGGGGAGTTTGCTAGAGCGATGCTCCAAGAAATAGATGAACGTGTCAGCTGTTGAGATAGCGTAGTTTGTTAACTTCACCAAGCTCGGAACGATGGGCATTTCTTCTGAAAGAAGTTTGCTACAAAGGACAACTACAGAGAAGCCTGTTTATCATCTCACCTAGATAACTTTAAGAGAATTTCGCTCATCCAGTCGAGAGTCCTCAAACTATGCCCACCATTTTGTAGCAAAACTTTCAATAGGATGTGGTTGAATTCAATGCATTTTATGCGTTTTCTGATCGATTGGTCTCACCGGACCCCATACACACTACAATGCGCACGGGAGAATACCAACCATTATGAGCATTGAGCGTTGATAGCGGTTGGCGCAGAGATTGGGGTTCGTCCAAACGCCATTTTGTTTACTACCTACTCCCCTAAACCGTGCATCGTAGACAATTGTTTATGAGTTTATTTTCATAATTCTATTCAAAACCCGAGTTTTTTTCTGCTCTCTGTGCTCTGTGCTGCTACCCATGCCCAATGGGATTTGGAGACGAGATTAGGCATTCCATCAGATAATGCTAGTTGATGGTGCCCGTAACGGCACCGCACGTGGTGTTTACCGATGGCCGGTGATTGGTGAATATTAAACACCTCTCCCTTTGTGTGCTCATCATAAATAATGCCACCGGCACAGAATTCACCGAAGGTATCACGTCGCCGGTGTTATTGCATAGGATAGCATTTTGTAATGATCGGTTTAAGTGGCGTTCAAATTGATTTGCCTGGTGGACGTGCTCCGGGCCCGTCAATCGGATTTCGATCGCCATGATGGGAATGTTGTAAAGCGGTAGCTAATTCCAATGCAATGCTAATTGAATTTCAATTAGCTCAATTCAGCCAATATTAGGATACGCTTTTTTCAATGTGGACAGACGTCTATGCAATTTAAACATGTTTGTCCATTTCCAACATTAACTTCGGGGGACAAAAAAAACAACAGTATCCGAAATTGATGTATTCCTCCGAGACTGCGGACAACGCAGCATGATTGGGCTGCATGACTTTGTTGTTGTCGCATTTGAAAAACCCCCCTTGCGGCAGACGCAACACACACACAGACACGTTCCACCGAGCACGATTTCGATGTTCCACCTTGAAACAGAGAAAACAAACATTACAAAACGGTGTGTCTGGCGATGGTTGGGTTCCCCGATGTTCGGCAGCCAATGATACGATGGGTAGCATGAATCCAGCATCACAAAGAGCACGTGCACTGTGCCTTTGTGTGTGTCTGTGTTCGAACATCGATTCGAATGAGCTCACCGGACTCCACTAAACCAACGAAAAATGTTTCACGCTGCCTGGCGGTCCTCAGCAACCCTTTCCCAGCCCAGCCCGTCTTTGCAATCGACTTTCAAGAGCATAAATTTCGTTCCTTTCGGCTATTCCTCATCCACTACACTCACTCAGCGTTATCTGAGTGCGCTAGTTGCACTCTCCTACTGCCAGGGTTCCCTCGCTGCCTCACTTTGTCGCCAAAACTCCTCACCCTCACGAACGGCCGCTCGCCAAGCGGCAGACAATCGAATGTACACATGAAATAATTAATCCTCCCTTTTTTCCCAATGCCGACACAGTAATTCATATTGCACTCCGGGGCGGCATATCTTCGGGGCACGATCTTCCGCGTACGGCGCGTGAACTCTGCCTCAAACAGGTTCGGCATGGTACGCTGGGAAGAGAAAAAAACATGCCCTGTTACTTTTTTACGTACTGCATGTTGCGATTCTTGTTATTTATCCCCATCATAGTTCTGCCCGCAGTCCGCGTCCGACTTGGGGTTGATTCATGCCCGGCCATGAAATCAGCCAACAGACGGACCAGATACAGTGCAATCCAATCAACCATGTTCGATACTCGATGATGTATTTGTTCAGTTCTATCACTGGAAGGATCGCACAGGGAGCATCGGATATTTAATGGGTGTAGCAGGGAATTCTATGGAATCAGCTGATTACTATTGTTCTTTACATTTTGATTAAAATTCCTCTGTTTTAATATTGTCTTAAAAGCAATACGGCCAGGCCGTTCTTTATGAATAAAAAAAAAAAAGATTGTCTTAATGTTGTGATTACTTTGCAACTAATTATATCCTTTCGACTTTCTTTTTGTCTCGTTACAGGTAATGGCACTTTAAAGAAACTGTTTGGGGCGATCCACGTTTAAGTAACTTTTACGTAAGTTGGATGATTTTGTTGATGCCATGTTTTAAAATTTAAAAAGAAATAGATTAGTGGAGATGGCAAAACAAACTCAGGGTCATGTTTCAGTCCTGTTGTACTGTGCTACAATTATCATCCGCTCTATAAGTTGTCCATCGCTTCTAATGTTTGAAGGATGCCAAACAACTTCAGTCATCAGGATTCTGTATTAAATCTCCTCTAACCCTAATTATGGGTTGTAGATGCCAGTGTTTAATCAGCCACCAGCTTCGTTATAGTTGATAAACAATAGATGATACTTAGCAACAAATTTCTTGGGAGCTTTGAAAAGGCTTTAATTAATGTTAAACCTTACAATACGATTTTAATTTCATGCACCTGGAAGTCAAACTGTCTGTTACTCTACACATGCTCTGTGGAGATCTAACTTCAACACATTTTTTTATTAAAAAGTGCCATGAAATTGAACAAATGAGCATATTATCTAGGTTGATCAACTTCTAAGGTCCAATAAGATATCTTCCCTGCTCTCAAATAACAGGAACGCGACAGGGCTCAATTTGGTTTTATCGATTGTTTGTGTCCCATCTTGTATATGTCTAATTTATTTACAAATAACCTTTCAAATCTTCTATCTCTATCGTTGCATCTATTACACAAAGAAAGCAAATAACACCAATCAATTTCTGATTATCATAACATGCATCTGGTTTGTTTTTCAGTTTCCCGTACGCTTGGCTGCTTCTCAGCCTCGTATTTACTATTTCGAAAACAAATTTAATGACGATATTTATAACGAAAAAACCAAAAAACAAAGCTCAGTTCACTCAGTTCAAGCGGTGCACTTACGCCAACGCAACTTCATAAACTTTACATTTTATTACGGGCAGAACATCGTTCAATCGCACCGTAAAACCCGTGTCCAGTAAATGTGACAGTTTCTTTGTGAGTTTCTAGAACGGGTCACCTAAAAAAGCGGTGCGGCGTTTAACCAAATACGCCTACGACTCCCACAACCAATTTCTCCGCCGATCGCGCGAAGACGACCCCTTCGTGAAATGAATCACGAACCGGCTTTTTCTCCCGTTCACCAAAGAACTCCGATTGTCCACAGACAGTGTTTAAAAGGTTAACTGCAGTCGTATGCCGTGGATGCAAAGAAAGAACGAAACCAGAATCGGTCTACCGAGGCCATCGATCGGTCCGTTGCCAGACATTTCCTATAAAGCGCTGAGCGAGCGTTGCCGATACGGAAACGTCTCCAGCTTGAAAGGGTTGAGAATGCTTGAGAAACGAACCCTCCCAGACGCTGTGCTGTGGATAGGTGCGTGTCGGTGATGCACTATCGCCAACGAAATGCATTACAGATGTGAGGACCGAAGCCGTTGAGAGATGCAGAGATGCCCCGGAACGCGTTCGTAGAAAAAACCTCGTTTTGCGTTCGACATCAATCATTCTTTATTATTATCCAACGCGATGGCCTCAGACGTGTAGCTGGTATACATCTCTACCACACACACACGCACACACACACCGGCGAAAGAATAACACCACAGACAAAGACGATCTGCAGAGGAAGGAAAATGGGAAGATTCTTCGCCCATTTGGGTTTTGCTCTATTTGCTTCGTTGCCAGTGACAGAGCGCCGCGGGAGAGAACTAGGGACATTGGACCTGCCGATCACCTTCTGCACCGTCGTGGGCGTCGTGCCGTGGAAGATGACCACCCGTTATGAGCGATCGGGTTCGAGTGGTGGCAGCCTCAAAACCTGAACCTGAAACCTATCCACCTCCTGGACGTTCCGATCCGGTGGTCAAGGGTTCGAAGAGATCTATTTACATGAGAGCCGTAATTATATGCTAAACGCAAGGAAGTCCGACGAAAGACTCTTGCGAAAGATGAGGTGAAGATAGATCTAGAGATGGAGAGAGAGAGAGAGAAAGATCTCTCAAAACGGTTGCTATTACGCACGTTGACGCTGCACGATTCACACGAGATGGTCTGATCGCCCGGGGGTTGATTTTAGCGCCTCAACCTAGGAAAACTAGGTAGCGGTAGGCGTTGCCAAGTCTTCATGTTTTCTTGGATGGGAACAACCTGAATGCCTTTGGCGCGCCACAGACACCAAGTGAGGGTCAGATCGTGACGATCGCCGTTGAAGCGCCCGCTGATGAAGCAATAATAGCGTTTGGCTATTCATAATTCCCTATCGGGAGATCGGGATGATAGTTTGCCCAGCGTTGGTTGAAGGGACACGGAGAGAGAGAGTTACCTGTAATGCGCGGCCATTGGTGAGATCGTCTATCTGAAATATCTGAGCCCAAAAATCACATTATATAACAATGTTATCTTTTCGGGATTATACATTATTAAGCGAGCTCCGAAACGAGTCGTTTTGTGAGAGATCTTCTCGCCATTGGCTGATCACTTGACATCAGGAAGACTCCCCTTAGCGCGAACGAAATATCCAAAGAAAGCATTCGGATATCCGTTTTTCTCTGGGTGGTCTACGGCTTGGGTTTTCGGTGTGGAACGAGACGCCCTATAATCCAGCATGTGTTTTCGGATGGGACCATAAATCATGCCCGGTAAATTACGGTAATCTGTTACGGTGTAGATCCGGCCGAGATGTCCCCTTGGGGTGTACGACATCAACGAACAATGGGTGAGTGAATTTTGAACAGCCTTTGAGGTGAAGAGTGCCTTTCGGGTTTCGCTCGCCAGTTAACCATTCTATAGATGCTCAATCATCATTAAACATTGATGCAGGTGCAACATAATGCTGGGAGACACGTCCCAGGGTGTTATTACGCATCTGATATCCGACATCATAACGATCGTTTGGAATGTGTTGAATAAAATGTCTTACTATAAACTCCTTCTTTTCTTCGTTCGATTTACATCAACCGATTAAGATTGACAATTCCGGATAGCATAGGCAAGGGCCGGTTAAAGTGCCAGTATCATGCCCATCCCATGAGGATCAATCACATATTTCAAATTGCTTGAAATGACATCGGTCACGCAAGCTCGCAGCTCGTTCGCACTAACAACTTTAACACGTTCACACTTTTTTCGTCCCGTACATTCTCATCCTTTCTGTCGGCGTGCAGATTAAAGTACGCCCGGTACGGGGATCCATAATACGGCATTGCTCGCTGACAGCATTCTGTTCTATTATGCTTCGCGTGCTACCGGCGTAAGATTAATACGCGCTCACGCTCACGCTTCAATTGGTTTGTTGTGACTCGTCACCATCAGCATAATGTGTCAACATGGCATCGGGGCCCTACGCCGATGATGATGTGGTCCCCAGAGTTGGACAGAGGCTCGAGCGGTATTAGCATATGCACAAAGGACTACCGGAACGTGCCATGCCATACGAATGATTGAAATTAATTGTACTTTACACCATGCATATGCTTCTCGGCAGGGAACACCATAAGGCAGGCTGCGGCTGCAAGCTGACCGGATTGATTATGTGTCGGTTTTTCTTTATGAAAATATTGTTACAAATATTGTAACAATTTTATTGCTTGAATTGAAATGATTTTCTCTCTTCATAATTTTTCCTCTGCGCCACCATCAGCAGCCGGTACGCACTGAATAAACATAATCTTATCAAAACTTTCCATCGTAAAATATTAAATTTCAACCACACCTTCGCACAATGCAGAATAAAACCAAACGAGCCAAATGTTAGCTGCCTCTTCCTCTCTCTCTCGCGGATCGTTTTCCTTACCCAGTTTTTATCGCATCCTATCCGCCACTGAACCTGAACAGCAGCACCGGAGATGGGGAAAGGTTAACTTTTCACTTTGCCACTTTGCAGCGCGGACGTGCCGTTTGGTGGAAAACTTTAAACTCACTTCATAAAACTTACTCCTTTCCCGTGGTTGCAACCACAACAAACTACCAGCACACACTTTCGCCGCACTCGATCTAATCACACTTTTGTGATGGATTTCTGTTGGTGCTTTGCTTTCACCGAGATAGCAAAGAAAATGGAAGGAAAAACTCTTCCCCATTTCGGGATGAGCGAGTCAATCAGGGCAAAAAGAGGCAGAGAACGAAGCTTGAGAGAGATATTGCCGGTATAGCCATACATATCCCACCGCTTAACCAACGACTGGAGATTGTATAAATCACCATCACCAGGAAAGTGGTGACTATTAAAACAATCATTCCTACCCTGCGCGAACAATCCATTTCCACGGACGCGAGTGCTTCGGACACGCATCTGCGTGTTCCTAAGTGGGGATAATAACAATTTTACAAATTAAACGTTTTTATACCACCGCTACTACGCCCCGTACGCCCGCTGCTGTTTGTCCAAGCAGCTAGCCCCGAGTGGGGTTTTTTCGTTGAAGTGGATGTGCCTATTACTCAATTATGAGTAGGAAAATCAATAAAACCAACGCACACACGAGAGCTTGCTGTGGGAGAGTCTGGCCGTGGTTAGACGAAGTTAGCTTTGAATCGCACCCATTGCAAACAGTGGTTAATTAGATGTACAACACGCACATAAATTTGAAATAGTTTGGAATGATTATTGCTATTAAAGGATGAAGAGTATTCATTGAGAAGCAAGTAACGATTGAGTTCCCTGCGATTGCTAATATTACGATCACTAGTAATCGATTTAAGAATTATAGATAGATAGATTATAGTTTATTGCAATCGTTCTCTCGATGTTGGGGACCAATATGGCCATTATTGTCTAAGGCCCAATCCTTCCATATCTTGATAAAGCTGTTAATATCTGTACAATTAGCTCTTAATCTCTCTGTGATTCATGCATCAAAATGAATATCTTCTAAAATACACTTCATAAACAGAGATATTCGTTGGATTGATCTTCTTCTTTCTTGGCCTCATAACCTCTTCACTTTGGGATAACGGCCCATATGAGATTTTAACTCCAGTTCTACCGAGTGAAGACCGACGCCGCAGTCGCATCTACCATCGGGCCGCTCCTTGGATTGATCATTCATTCGATTATTCGGATTGATGCTTCCGGCGATTGAATAAAATGGCAATTCATCCTAGTAAAACAGATATGGATTGACTCTAGGAAGACACAATTGATCTATAAGATTGGTTATAGTGATAACCTGATCTGCATCCCAAGGAAAACCTTTTGGGGACTAATCATCGTCGTATGTAAGATAAGGGCAATATCCTAAGCTCAAGAGTTCCAAGAGACGAAAGAATCTCGCGAGGACCTCGAAGACTTTTTAAGTCATTTTAACAGTAGTTTTTCTTGGCTGACCTTCAAGAGTTCTTTAGTTCTATACATAGATGTAAATCATGAACCTGTATGGCATAATAACTCTTGTCATGGATGCGACGAATTGATTAATCATTGGTATAATTGCTATTAATCCAAATTTGACGTTTTTCTAAGTCTGATCGAAAAGTTTCTAAGGTAAACTTTGAAAAAGGTTTCAAAAAATATTCATTATTTTAATTGAATTTCATTTTCTGAAAAAGTTAGTGTCTAAAAGTAAGAATAGCTCTCCACATACTGCTCAAAGCGTATCAGCAACTAAAGGTCCACCACCCGAGAGTCCTCCCATCCTCCACAATAAATTAAAACCCAGTTCTAAAGATAATGTTAAAATTCATCCGCTTTGGACACTATGGCTATTGTCTTGACACACTGGTGACATTCTCAAGCGACACTTCAAACTCCTTAACAACTGTCTCCCCACGGAAGACGGCACGCTGGCAGCTAAAAGACGTCACTTGAATTAATTGCACGCAGTGTACACTGTCGTTGCATGTCCGGGCACAGTGTTGCATGTTGACAAACAGTGTTTGGTCTCCCGACACCATTTGGGGACATATTTTCTTCCCGATGCAAGCGTTCGTCCCCAAAAGTGGGACCCAGAACAAATAACACTCCGATTTGAATGCAGCTTCCGATTGCCTTACGCCGTAAGAACACGTTTCCTGCTGGTATCCACCACACCGGCAGATGTTTACTTGTCAACCGCACCTCCAAAAATTCGACTGTAACGAGGGAAGCGGCCTCCAGTCAACATCAAATCTGGTAGCGGTCCCGGATGACACGGTGGAACACGCGCGCGACCAACCTTTTAGCGATCATGTCACGCTCTATCGCCGTTCCATTGCGTTAGAATTTGCATTTACAGCTGCTGCTGCTGCATAACGATGTGCCAAAGATTCCCCGGCGTCCGTGGGCCTAAATGATTGTAACTAGGAAAGCGGTAAGCTATGTTCTTTTCCGCCGGTACGACGACGGATGATTTAGGAGCGTAAGGAAGGCCATCAACGCTCAGCATGACGGTTAAAGTTGCGCTTCAGCTGTAAGGGCGCCTAGATACGTGCTCAGACAGCGAAGGACGCCTAATGCATGCAGGCCTCCCGGATGGCGTCAACCGAACCGGTCCCGGACGGTATGACTCATCACGGACACAAGTGGGATAGATAGTTTTGTAAAGCGATCGTTGGTGGTTTTTGTGACGAACCTCACACGCACGCACCACACATAAACAATCTCTTCACTGCACCTCTTCACTTTAAGCCGTGACACCTCGTCGGCGGAAGGAGCAACAGAGTTTCAAACCGCCCAGCAAAAGAAATTGCAGCTGACAATCGATGGCCGCCCGGTAAACTTCTTGAACGACTTACCCGCACGATGATCCTCCCAGCTGCTTCCGCTGCGAATGCAAATGCGCTCTCTTTGTCCGCAAACACAAATAACTGCTCATATTTCACCGCTGCGCCACACGTCAGCATCATCCCAAGGTCCGTAAGTCGTAAAAAAACCGGCATGAAATGGAATTTGGAACAAGCAGTGGAAGCAGGGGCAACCCAACGAAAAAAAAGGGGTGCCTTGGGAGTGGGCGACGTTGTTTACGAATATTAACAAAAACCCAACTAAACCAACCCAAAACGACCCGACCGGAGGCTGCAGTTGCATCTTGCATTTATTTGTGTGGCTGTATGTGTTTTTTATTCCAGCCACGCGATGATGTTTATGTGGGTTTGCGAGGGTTTTCTTCCCTTGCCACCATATTGACAGCAGGCACCTTCCCGGCTCAATATGGGCTCGTGCCGCATCCGTATGGTAATGGGACACACACAAGAATGTAGGGAAAACAAAGATTTTCATCATTGAAAATAAAAAGAAAACACTAGACAATTTCGGCACCAAGAGTCCAAGGTTTCCTCGGTAATGTTAGAGCTCGTCATGTCACAACCGCAATGTGCAACGCAAACAAAGAAAGTCGTTCGCTGAGGAGACCAAACTCGATTTAATAGGAATAAGCGTGAGAATGTGAAGTTTATGGAGGCTGTGGACCAAGAATTTCCATCAACAGCTTCCAAAGCAGCACAAGAGTGCTGCAAAGAGTAATTAATCCCTGCCTAAGAAATCAATTAAAATTCTCCAAATATTCTTCCACACTGTTGCTCCCACCAAAGGATACAGCCCAACTCATTCCAGACTCCAAACCTTCTTCGCCTGTGATAATGAGAAGTGCACATGCATTTAAATGAAGCTCATTTAATCACACCCCGAACACCCCGAACTCCACCATCCACAGACAGGCCACTCAAATCTATAATGACACGCTGTCAACATGTTCATATTTCTCCGGATATCCTCCTTATTGTTCGCTTCTCTTCGATTTGTCTCGATTTACTTGCACCGAATTCCTACGCAAACGAAGGAAGGACGTTCAAAAAATCCTTTCCGAGTCATTTATCTTTACGATTAATAATTTCCCTGAAAGAGAAAGTACTTAGCGACGTGCGCAAATGGCCCTGGCTTGCCTTGGCACGTTTGGCTGGAATGGAATGTGTCATAAGCAAATTACGCTTCCGAAAGCCATTTTCTCTGCACAAACGCTCTACGGACGCACGTGTTATCCCCAGTCAGCTTTCTTTCTTCCAAGATTCTGTTTGGTGAACGGTAAGGTCCTTCCTTTTCTAGCTTGGAAAACCATTCTTCTCCGGTTACTTCCAGCAAAGCATACAAACACCACATAGACAAACAAACCAATCGACCAGGGCCGGGGAAAACCGCGGGAAAGGCAATAAAACGCCAGCAGAAGAAAGCTCCATAAATCTTTGCCCCATTGTGCACCTCGCAAACAACTGGCACATATTTTACCCGGACGGTACGTACGTACCCGTCAAGATTTCGACTGACATGCGACCTTCCTGCGTTGGCGCTGATGGTTTTCTTCGTCCCATTCAAGCCCATACAATCTTGACTCTTGAATCTGTCGGATGAATGGAATCTGTTCACGCGATGAATACGCGATGAAAGACGTTTCGCAGCGGATCATTTCAACCGGAAGTCGTTCTTTTCTTGTGGGTGTGTGTGCGTTTTCCTGTTTATCAAATCCTTCGCTCGGTGTGTGAGACAGAATAAATGCAAAAATAAAATGCGAACCGTGTCCACACATTCGGGCAACGGTAACGCGCTACTGGCAGGAGTTTTTCGTTAGATGGTGATTTAGAAGAAGCTTCATTTGGCATTATCTTCCGGGAAGGCCGGCGGCGATGGGTCACCAGAAACGCCCCAGACATCGTAAGGCAATACGTCAAAGATTTCAATCTTACCGAGGGCGATCATCATAACCATCCCTCGATCCGACGCGATTCCGTTTGTTCCGATTGATTGATCGGGCGTAGATGAAAGCAAAAGAAACACGAGCCCTATTCCTTCCACCCTCTGATTGTTTGTTGTTGTTTGTTGCCGCCAGCCGGATGAGATGTGCGGAGTAGACCTTGGCCCGAGAAAAAATCCTCCGACGCGGACGGCGCGGTAGCTTATCGCATTTCGATTGTCGGTAATTTTGGCACCGGCGGTGACAGATTGAACGTATGGCCAGCTGACCAGGAAAACCAAGGCTTTGTTGCTTTGTTGATCCCATGGCAGATTGAAATGTTGATTGTCTCGGAGGGTCCTAATAAATGGAGGCAAATGCGAAAAGTGATTCGTGTGTTCGGTACACGCTCACGACGGTCTTTGCAGCATACGAACCGTACGTGAGGGAAATACGATTGATGTGTTTGTATTGAACGTTGTTTGCTTTTTTTTTTTGGTTCACATTGTTTTTATGTGAATTTGACACAGAATAACTATGGGAATTGAACTCGAAAAAAAGCTTTAGTAAAATAAGCGATAATTGAACTTTAGCTACAAGTATAATAAAAAAAAGTTATTAAAAATGCAGTGTCGATGTGTATAACAGAGATGAGATTTTTCGGGAAAAAAAAATTAATTATTAATTTGATAATTAAATTTACTAAAGGATTCGAATAAAAGGTTTTATTTATTTTATTTTATGTTTTCAATCGAGTTTACTGATGAGTATTTATTCCGATTTTTTAATTATTTGCATTTATTAGTTATACAAAGCAAGCGATAAAAAATCCCATCCATATCGTCCCTGGACGTTATCCCGGTGTTTGCAGGCTAGCTATGAATAAGTCATAAGGTTTTTTTTACAATTCCTAGATATTTTATTAATTCTAAATTTAATACTTTTGGAATTATTTTAACACTTTTTTCAATGTTCAAGTGTTTTGACGATAACAGATTTAAACGTCTGTTTATTATTTTTGTATTTTTCTAAATATTTTAATTTTAGCGAAATCAAGCATCAATTAGCTTTTTATCGCCTCAAATTATTGTCTAAACATGTTTCTTAAACTTCTCCACACACCGACAACCGAGCAGGCCCGGGATAAGGCAGAATAACAGGGAGGAAATGCCTTGTTAATATTTGTGAACTTGTAATCGTCAACACATGCGGTGTTGACAATACGGCGTCATGCCGTAATACTGGATTTATAAATAAAATAAATAAATGTTTCTTAAACTAAAAGGAATGTCTCAAAAAAAAATGGTACCTCGAAAAAAAAAGGTTTCAGTTTAAAAAAATATAATTAACTGTTATCTATATAAAATTTAAAATATTTATAAAACTATGTTATTTATTGGATTTGCGAGTACTTGATGTTTCTCTTTTTTCCATTTATTCTCCGACTTAATAGACATATTCTTGCCCCTCCAATGTTGCAACATAATTATTACCTCACTGATGGAATAATTTTGTAACTCTGCTAAGCGGATTACGAAACACATTCCCCACACATAATCCTTGCCGAACTGTTTCCAGACCTCGGCAAACGTAACGCAGTATGACTCGCGTATGACCTCCTGCCAAGATTGGCTGCGACTGTTTGCGTTTACCGCACCGCACCATCTGTTAACTTTCCCAGGCCAATTGCAGAGGTTTGGTTTTTTAATCTAACCTTTGCCAATTCTCGGAAATTGTAATATCATTTAGACAAACCTTTCATACCCAAAACTAAAAGAAGGAAAAATCAAATTTTGAATACGCTTCTCTCAAAGGACAGCTTTGTGCTTGAAAATTTCCCTTTAATTTTTGGTCCTATCGTCTCTCTTTGACGTCTGATTTATTTGTCTTTTTTGTTGTTTGGGAAACGAAATCCCAATCCGAAGTCTAGTCTGTCGCCTCGGTCGAACACTCACAGCCTTCCACTGGTACCGCTCGCTGTCGCTCCGTTTCGGTAGACTAATAGCATTCTCGGAACGAAGTGACGCACTTAACAGGATGTGTCACCGATGCGGGCACGGAAATGCTGTTGAAAACAAATGGTCGTCTATGGTAGAGATTTTGCTAAAAATATCCTCTCACCACCATCACCGTCTAGTGCCGCCATGAGATTTGCGGTTATTGGATTCAACCAGGCCAAAAAAAGCAAGTGAATCCCGTTTGCCCGAACCCTTTAGCGACCGGAAGTGGAAATGAAAGCCAACACCGTGCGCCATCGTGGAAGCTTTTCAGGGCGTAGTTCGGGCTAAGGGAGGGATTCGGTTTTTCGGATTCGAATGATCCGAACCCATCATCCGGTTTGGTTAAGGTGTTGAGTTTTATTTTACTTTTCACCTCGAGATTGCTGTTTTTGGTTAAAAGTGGGAGGATACGGACTGGTTTTTTTAAGTCCAAAATTCTGAGAAAGCATTGCTCAACGAAAAGATTTCATTGGCCTTTGAAATACGTTTTAATTTATTACTATTAATCCAATTGAAGGCAGAATATTTTTAATTTTAATACTTTTAATTTTATCACTCATTAAACTGATCATACGTTTGCCCTCATGGATATCATCAATCAGCAAACGGTGCAATTAAAACTGAAATTCCTTTCGGCATTCTTTCACGCGCTCTCCAATGCGTTCTGGGTGCGGAATTTCCAGAATAAATCAAAAGATAAATATTTCCCACCAAACCCGTTGGCAAAGGTTAGTTTTTCAGCCCTCATTTTTATCTCCTTTCTTTTAATCCACCAATGTGGATTCCCACTCGGCGAACCGTTCCAACCATAATTAATACAAAAAAAGCATATTGCACGCACAAACGAACAGCTCTTGATTGTGAAATATGTGACAAAAATTAAGGGAACAGCACGACCACAACGAGTCGGCAGCAGGCATAAAAGTTAGCCGCGTGCAGTATGTGCTAACAATTTAAGGCCTCCCGCTTGGAAGAACGTTTTGCCAGCCAGCCAGCCAGCCAGCCAACCATTCACGCTAGCGGCTCAATTGAAAGGAATGCAAGCATCAATTTTCCAGAGCACCACAACCATCACGGACGGTTGGGATCGGAGCGTTACTTGCAGCCTTCGTACGCAATTTGAAATTTGCGCCTGTGAAAACTTGGCCGGCAGAAGAAAACAACGCTCCAAGCCGAGGGGATAGCTCGGTAGATGGATACCACTAACTAACGAAGTGACGCTCTCGTTTCAGCTTCTTCTGATCCACTCCACGGTGACAACTATCGTCACGATCGGTGCGATCGTTTGGCAGCCACATGCTGCGTGCGAACAACATCACAATGTAAACCGCAACTAAACCCAAACTGTTGGTCTTGCTTACAAACTGCACCGCACAAAGTAAGAGTACAAAGTGGGAGGCAGCTAAACTATCGCTACATAGATCATGCTCCGAACCGTTGTTGGTGCACCATTCTATTCCACTCACAACTTCAAGCAAACACAGCCACCCGGCCATAACGCTTGCAAATAAAACAAGAGGGAGAAAAAAAAACACGACTCCCCACAAACCAGCTGCCGCTTGAGGCCTCGCCGAAACAGACACCGATACTGCTCCGTAGCGACGACCACATGTCGGGTGCGCCCAATCTGGAGCGTGGAAGGGGGGCCTGGGAGTTTTTATGGATGTATCAACATCACTCCGGATCATCATTATCATCGCTCCGAAAAACAGTGACGGCAGTGGAAACTCTTAAGCCAAAAAAGAAAAACAACAACAGCGCCACTCTGGTGTCGCTGTCGGCCTGTACGCATGCAGCTGGATGCTGCCGAGTGCATCGAGTAGCATGGCCACATTTATCATCCCGTACCATGCTTGTTCACACCAGTTGTACACTGTTGCTCGAAAGGGAATGGATTTTCCCAAGAACAACATCAACAACCATTTTCTCTGAAGCAACTGAATTGTACCTAGAACCTTCAATCCAACAAGTATTTTGCTGGAAACGTACACTAAAAACGTGACGATGGGTTTCACCGAACCAGCAGTGAATGCATTATGTCAAACTTTAATTCTGTCGAACCTTGGCTTGGGCGTGCGTTTTTCCTCTCAGCAGCAGCAACAACAACAGTTTTTAATCATCGAACCCACTTAACTTATTAATGAGGGCGTGTGTTGTTGTGCGTTAATGCTTTTGGGGGGGGGGGGGGGCTTTCGATCCCCGATAGAGGGATAAAATGTCCCCAAAGGGCTTTGCCCTTTGACTCCCTTTGCTTTCCACTCGATAGACCAATGACAAATTGATGTAGATATGGAACACTTTTTTTCTTAAAGCGACACACACATAAACGATTCAATTGAAACCATTTTGGCTGGTTAAGTGCCGGCGAAAGGGAGGCTCTTTTTACGAAGTTCTTACTTAGCAATGGATGTTATTATGAAAGAACCAGTATTCTGACAGACTGCCCTGTTTGCAGGACTGGCTATACAGTATCTCACATCAAGAGAACGCTTAACTTCTACACCACAAACCAAACTTTATGATAAAACTCGTAAGCTACGACATAATTTCTGCTCTACTGGGGAGCCAGCCCAGATCGTCTTGATAATTGTGGGATGGAATGAGCAAATCATATGTCCAAAATTGGTAACAGCTGGAATGTTGAAGCCTTTACGTTATGCTTTCAGTGGCTAAGTTACATTTGATTAGAGTAGCTCCAAAGTTTTGATCATACTAACTACAACCGTAATTGATATTTGACCTGAAAGAAACCTGAGAAAGAAGTACTTCAAGAAGAGCCTTGGAAGAACCAGAAGATAATGTTCTAGAATAGAAATTATTGGAACAGCAATTTTGGGCTGTCACAGACATTCAGTCAAAATTATTCGGTATCCTTGCAGATTGTCGAACAGCTCAAAATTTTTGTATTTGTCCCTGAGAAAAGTCTCTGGGTTGTTTATCATCTTCTTCTTGAGGTAATGCCTCGTTACAACTTGAGAATCCAACTTCTTGGGGCTTCCTAAGTTATTCCGCTGGTATGGGCATGCACAGCACTACTCAACCTCCTCCAAAACTTATTTGAGAACCAGCAATTAATTGCCATAGGTCCTAAATCTTGATCCTCTACGGAATCTATAATTCCTTCCCTCAGGGGAGAGTTCTACTGGCCTCGAAATGGAGCCCTTTCTACTTGAGACAGAAATTTGGCTAACTTTATATTAAAAATACAACATAATTCAACTCTGTTCTCTAGAAGCTCTAATTTATTTAAGTTCTGAAGCTACTTGAGAAATAATAAACATTTTTCTTGAACATCTTAATAGATCATGTCACCAATAAGGGATTTTGGATCAAGGAAACTCTGGACGTACTGTAACACTAATCTAATCTATCTAATAATAAGTCAAGGGGACGGCTGGATGGTAGATACGCTGGCGGCGCCGGTCTTCCTTCGGCAGGACAGGGCTTTAAATCCCATCTGGGCCGTCCTAACAAAGAGTGAGGACTGACTATCCTACTATGCGGTATCAATAAGTCTTGTAAGCCAGAAATGGCAGGCATGACCTAAGAGGTCGTTGGGACAAGAAAAATCATGCAAATAAATGGTTTAATGGAAACAATACAAGTGATAACTCTGTCTTCAGCACAAAGTACAAAGCAAGAAATAGATAATGTGTCTCTTTTTGTGTATAGACTTGGTGAAAACGTTGTAGCTAATAGTTTACTTCCTTCGCTCAGCTTATCACGCTGATGAATGGAGACTGCCCTGTAAACTGCTTTACTTCTCTACAATCCACAATCAGTTCAACACCATGACCATTAATTTTAATGTCCTACTCTAACCAGTAATAACGCTCACCCCTAGCGGTCCTAGCGAAAGGCCAACCCGCGAAAGAACTTATTGATCCTTGATGATCCTCCCTACGGTGGACACCATGTCCACGCCGCCGTCCAACACTTGAATTCTCTCTCTTGCGTCTTTTGTGCGTATGTTCAGCTGACGCTAAACGATTGCTTTCCATCAATTATCATCTATCAATTTACGACCTCATCAATATGCTCTCGGTTCATCAGCGTTCGTCTTATCGATTTGCAAAAATTTCCTCCCGAACCATTCGTTTTATTGCAAGCACGCACTTGCACGTACGGCACACTTTTACCCCGCGGTCCGGTTGATTATCACGCTTCGTGACTCAGTTATTATGCGGCGTTCGAGCAATCAAACTGACTCGAGAACAAAATGTACGCTGATTGAGGTGGCACACTCGGTGTGGACGGGTTGTGGCGGGTCCTGCGTATCAAGAGTGCAAGAGCAAATCAATTAAAGTGTCCTCAACCGGCGGGCCAACCGTGCGGCATGAATAGCGCACCATCATCTTTCGCGTGGATTGAAGGACAACGCGATGCGAGAATCGGCTGGATGCCCGTTCCGATCGTAATGACCATAAATTAAACAACACACCATACTGGTAGAATCTGTGCGAGCTGTGGTCGTGTGTAATGATGTGCGCAAGGAGCCGGTCGATTACTGCAGCAGACGGCTGCACGTTGTTATTGGTACAACAACAACAAAAAAAGGCGTCGATGATTCACGGATGGTGTGGTTTAATGTGGAAATTGTTATAATTACCATGCAAAGTAGGGGGGGGGCGAGAAACGTTCGTCATTAAGACTTCAAGTTGTAATGGTGGCTTTATTGATTCAATACGAAGCAATCAAAATTATATTTAAATTAACGTGTTGAATGTAGAGATAATGTACAATTGTACGATCTTGAACACCATGATATTCTTCTACTATAAAGTGATTCGCAAGTGTAAATTTTTATGATCGTTTTATTACATGAAGATCTGCTACTGAACCTAGAACAAATTTCGGAAAGAGATCCTACTTTACCTGAGCCCAACACCACCGATTATGTTGCTTCTAGTATTGGATACTCTGTTCAGGAAGATTTCTATCGATCGTCACGAGAAGTGTAGTGACAAGTATGTCATCATGCCAGCAGTTGCTTTCGACCTGAACCTCTCTGGAGATGCTATCTTCACCAGAAGGACGAGCGACATTAAGATCTTGGGCGGAACTCCTTGAAAAAGGTTTTATGAGAGAGGACCTTTAGACACAGCCCCTTAGACGAAGTCTCTTGGACGAGACCCTTTGGATGAAGTCCCTTAAATGAAGTCTCTTGAATCTTGAGGGGCATCGATTATTCTGATGAATATTCGATTGAATTTGGGCGGTCCGGTGGCCGAGGCGACAGCGGCGCCGGTCTTCACACGGCAGGGCCGGGGTTCAAATCCTATCTAGACCGCCTCCACGTACGTAAGGCCGGCTACTTTACTACGGGTAAAATTAAGTTACAGAGAGCCAGAAATGGCAGGCCAAGACCTCTCGAGGCTGTAGTGCCAAGGAAGAAGAAGAAGATATTCGATTGAATAAAATGTATGAAGTCTAACCTTCAAACTTAAAGCAATTGTGTAATCCTTGAAGGGTGTATACAAAATAGTTCGTCAGCAGTCCAACAGTTTATTTCGAGGAGATATCCAGAAATAATTTAATGGAACATTATAAAACTCTACAAACTCCTTCAAGCCCCCTAGTAATTACAGTGATTTTGATGTTAGTACTGAGGCAAAGAGACCTGAGAAAGACAGCCATTGTTGATAATTTTCCAAAGCGTTGAGCTGGAAACCCCCTGTCCATGATTCAGCGTACTGTATGCGACAACGAACCCGACCGCGTTTGCTGTTTGGTTTTGTCACCGCACGTGTGTTTATGGTGTTACAATTTGATTATTTTCTTTCCACTCCATCATCACTTGCTCTCATTTCCATCCACAGTTTGTGCTCGTTTCCTTTTGGTTCGTACTCCCTCCTGGTGCCATCCTTCAATATCGCTCCACATTAACGTCTCCCACTGGAGACAGATCTACGAAGCGAATAAAAAAAGCACCCCTAACGCTGGAGCATAAATAAAGGAAGTAAAATAATTAATAGTATTTCCCATGGCCTCATTCTCAACCATGGGGGGGGGGGGGCACACGGTTCGGTGCTGGCACACTGCATGGCGCAGGGATTTTTTTCTTCTCCGGTTTCTGCGCTCAATTTGTTTATTCTCCACTTCACACCATCGCACGCCAACCATTTGCTGGTTGGCGAAGGAAAACTCACTTACTTAATTTGCAAATGCATTCCCGGCCGTGCCATTCGGTTGTTTGGTTTGGTTGGTTGGCAATTTTGCTAATGGCTTTTAATTATGAAACACCAACATCTTGCAACCTACATTTAAACGAGTATTTTTAAAGAGATTTTTTTACTAGTAAGTTGCGCGAATAGGATGGTGATAGAAAAATGGGGGACAGATACTGTACTGAAGGTTAAAAAAGTTTGTTGGAAGCTTCCAACTATTTCCTGTGACTTGAAGTGTAACTTGATAATTAATTTTGGAAAATCGATTTATTTTCGGCCGGCCCGACTTCAGGCACCAGCATCTCTATTCTGAATCATCCAGCCAAGCGAGACTGACCCAGTGAGGCACGTGCCACAAGTGAGATGTCCGGCTATGAATAACGATATCATGTAACACCTCAATTGGCAGCCGGTAAATTGATACCGCATATTCATGATAATTTTAACGGTGCCACTTGCCGGCTAAAAAGAAGCGTGCAAATTAATCCCAAACTGTAATCTAAACCCGTATCAATCGTGCTCGACAGGCGACAATCATCACGCGAAATAAAAGAAAAAAAGGAACTCGCAATAGTAAATGGTTAGCAGTTGTTGTAATGTGAGTTGGCCGGCATGGTTCGCGTCAGTTGGCAGCGCCGGGCCAGGTCAACACGCCTGCCAGCCGGACTGGTGTCATTTCGCGGTCGACAGACAAATGGTTGGCAGGCGGCGTGATAAATGTGATAAAAATAGAGACCACCGTACGTATGTCTATCCCCTAGCCTTCGATGGGGAGATAGTATCTACATCCCGCACTCCACCAAGTTCAAGGGAGGCGTTCGCGTGTTTTTGTCCATTACAGCCGCTGTAGACACAGTGCGTAAATCGATATGCGTCAGCTAGGTACAGAACGTTTCCTAACGCGCGATAACACACTCACGCACCGCGTCGGAAGTGATTATTCAATCTAGGGCTGTGTGTCATAATCGCGGAAGTGTGCAGATGAAGTACACGGGATGCCTCGCCAGCGATAACGCAGAGCCCCAGCATGTACATAACGCAGCAAGAGAATGCTTTGATCACCAGTGAAACCTCGATTGTTTGTGGAAGGGTTTTGTTTGCTAAATAAAGCGACCGAAGACGATAGTGAGCCAATCGCTGTAAAAATCGACGCCACATCGACGGTGAAAGTTTATTGGGCGAGCGAATGATCTCGCGCTAGCCTCAGTAGACTAGACGTCCAATAATCGCTAACGAATGGTGCTTGATGACACCAGTTTGACATTGGAATGAACCGCCAGCGAACGTACTGCTGCCTAATGAGTTTGTTGCCATTCGGTCAAGCCGATAAGCCGGCGTGATGACCACATACCCATATGTTTGTTGATGAAGGCAAAGAAAAGCAAAAAAAAACAGCATTCCGAGCACTCTGTACTGGAAATAATGTTGTTTCTAAGAAGTTAAAATTGTGTAAACACTCCACATAAACATCACAGCGCCAGGCGCGTGATCCACAGCACTACTGTAACTCGATCCTCGATCCGATCGAGGGTTTTTTGGTCTTTGCCCTCAGGAAGTCTGGGAAGAAAAATATTCTTCCCAAATGGCTTGGAGCTCTCGGCTAGATGATCCACCTTCATCAATCATAACCTCAGCTCCCTTTTGAGGGCGCTCCGAATCAAGTCAACCCTAGCTCAACCAGCAGCCAATGAATCAATCGGCACGACACAGTCTCGGTCGGCCAGATTAAGCACACTTTAAAGAATGTAATGAAGGCCATCAACATCATCCATCTTTCGATCCACACGAATCTTAATAACTATTGTTTTAATACCGATTTTTCCTACGTTTAATCTCTCACCCCCAGATATTCGTCACGATCTGCTTTGTCTTCCGCATCGATCGATTCGGATCCCGCACGGCTACTCTCTCCAGGAACACTGTGACGGAGAGACTTGGACGGAGGACTTCCATAGCAAATCAACATATCACAACGTAGCTGCCAGACAAGTGATCATCGAAACCCGTATGATATAGGCGCAGGAAACCCAGGGAAAACCTGATCAGCTGTGATCAGCTCAATCCGTTCTGTCACTACCAACCCCGGTACGCTCCTGGTTCGAGATCTTCAAGAAGCTTCATGCTTGCCTGCCCGTCTCGACCATCAATCACCAGCCGGATGGATTGACGAGTGTGGATATCTGTCGACGGTTCCCGAGCAGTGATAGATTAGCGCAGTCTCCTGCGGGAAGCAGCAGTGAAGCTTCCGTTTTGCTCACACCGTGCTCGCACCAACAAACAACGAAGAAAAAGGCAACGAAAACAGCCGAGCCGCAGTTGAAGGCTGCCGAAGTTAGCTAGCCTTACCGAACTTACCAAATGCCCACGAGCGCTTTCTAGTGGAAGGGAACTTACCGCCAATAGCTACACAGCAAAACACAATCAAGCACAAACGGAAAACCCCCCTCAGCAGCTACACAATGAATTTACGATATCAGGAAACGTTTTGTATCATATTTTTACTATGCACCAGTATTATCCTCGCCGAAGACTTTGACTTTGTGCCGGAACCGAGCGAAGATGTGGAGGTAAGTGTGCGCGGCTTTTCCTTAAAAAAAAGGCTTAAATACTTGTTGCAGAACATGTCGAAAAGTTTTTATTACTGGCAAAGTTTTGTTTTGCTCTACACGTGATGTAAAATCGGTGTAAACCGTTATCCCACCCTTCTGATCAACTCCTGATAAGCTTAACTTCCCTGCTACCAGTTGTCAGCTTCTCAGTTCTCAGTAAGTTTGTAAGTCTCTCCCTTTGTAGACTTCAATGTTTTCGTACTGGACTTTTTTTTTCTTATAAAATTTGTGCTGAAATGATAAACTTTTGCCCCAAACCAACACCCTTTTGCTTCCTTTATTTATCAATTTTCACTCATTATCTCCAAACAACCTGCCCCCAGTACCACCGAGGACCTTCTTTGGTGGAGCACCCCCCCTGGTTTTCGTTCGTCAGTAGCGTCAAACAACTCTCAACAACTCCCAAGAAAAAGGCACAACTCACAAAACTTAATTATGAAAATGCCAATCAAATGCCCCGAGAGGCTTTGCCGTATCGCTATTCGTACGTATTCTTTCATGTTCTCGCGCGCAGGACATAAGATTCCGGCAGCTTATCAAACTCCAAGGAACGATAGGTTCGTTTGCTGAGCATTCTGTGCCGGCCGAACAGAAATACAAACACAGCACGACCATGAAAACAATTTGTAAATCAATTAAATGCGCTTGACTTGGCTTTAAGCTTTCGAAAGTCGGGATCGAATTCAGTGGAAAGCAGTTGGACCTACTGGTCTTCAAGAAACACGTATCTTCGCGGGCGCGCACGCGACCGAAATATGACCCAAGAGTCTGGAGAGTAGAGACCTGGGGGCTAATGGAAAGCCCAGTTTGGCCTCCACTGACAGATGAGGGAAAATTTGATTTGCATAGCGATTTTCGTTCCCCAAGGAATGCGCTGTTGTCCTTTTGTTTTGTTTGGATGTTCAGATTTTAGGCAAGACGTCTTGCTCACGTACCAATTGGGAGATTTGTTTTCGGTTTTTTCGTATTCAGCTAGAGGTCTGTGCCGAATCCATTTGGCCTGTGAATGTGAGGAATGTTTTATCGTTTACTTTTCCCCCGCATTAAGCAGGGACACCAGCTACCAGAATGTGTGTAAGCGGAGGGATCTCTTTCCAGCCGGAGATAGATGTGAATGGAAAAATTATTCAAATCTATTCTCAAACCCGGTTCGAACGGGGATTGGGGCTTGGGCGAGAGAGAAGCGACCCGACACTGGCGCCTTAAATTCCAATCAAATTAATTCCGCTCTACTCCATCTGATCCGTATCTAAATGGTGGGGGGGAAATGATTTTACACCTTGTAAAAAAAGCGCGTAACATCGTAGCGAGGCCACCACGCTTCGATGTCGTTCGGTCCTTATAATCATATTCCGGACGCAACCGGTGCGTTGTTTTCCACTGTCGTATTATTAATGATTTTATTTGTTTTAATTTTCCCGGCTGCCTGTTATCATCACCCACCATCGCTACGATCGACACGCAACGCAGCCGATAGCAGCGGAACCGCTGAAAGTAGATAGTGAATCGAAATTAATTCCTGCAAAGGTAAGTTTGAATGTTTAATTTATGTAAAATATTGTTTTTATCCGGTTTGAGAAACATGGTAATTATTTAGTAAATCGATATAATCAAGTTAAAAACAAGTTAAATACTAGGAGCTTTCATTTTCATTATTTTAAAATAAACTATACAGTGCGCAACATAATTATAGGAACACCTATTTTATTTTTTTGAGAATAAATCAAATACATGAGGAGATGAATTACGCAAGAGTTTTTAAAGAATTAAAAAACTGAAAGCTCGTCTTTTTAAATAAAAATTGCATAATATACTAGCATTTTTTGAACTTTTTTATTGTATATTTCTAGCTTTATAAAAATATTTTTTTCATTTATTTACATCCATTATCACGTCTTAAGTCATAATAAACTAATAAAAATTTAAAAAAAACTCTTAAGGAAAACGTGTTTTGTAAAGTCCTAAAAGTGATTAAAAATTCGTGAAAACAGTTGATACATTAATACCCAAATAAACACTTTTATTACACTTTTTAAATCACATTTGAAGACGTCTTCAGATCGCCACCTTGCTATTTTTAGCATTGGCACTATTATATATTGGTTTATCTTTTAATTCATGATATTTTTAAAGTGAAAAAAATGATTTTTAAATGCTGATAAATTGTACTAGAAATAGAATACAATAAAAAAATATAAACAATAGAGAGAGAGAGATCGATGTCCATATTTCCATATTGTAAAACAGTCTCAATTATGCTATCATCTGCTACAGTTGTAAATGCCTCATGATCTTGCCGTGTCAGTTGCATCTTCTCAGTATCAGCTCCAGTTCTATCAACGGCATCTATTTTATCAACTGTAAAGCCATTAATTATTACATTATTTTCAAACTATGTTTTATTCTCATCACACGGGTCATCGTATAATTATGTCAAGCACTGTCGAGTTGTAGAAGTTTTTTTTTAAATTAAAAATTGTAAAATACCCATTAAAACCCTAATTATTCTACTGATACTTTTAAATTTCCCCACATATTAAAGTATTATCTATAACCTCCGTTCCTAGCCAGAACACCCCACCAAGTTATTAATTACGTGACGCCCTCTCCAGGACACATTAACACGGCTTTATGTAATATATTTTTAATAACTAGTATCAACACACTCTCTCCCCTAATACACACACACGAATGCCATCACTCACCGTCGTTTGAATGCCCACGCCACTGGCGTCAAACAGGGCGTACCAAACCATCCATCCATCCATCCATCTATTCCCTCGTGGAAAGCGTGTGCCTTTGGGACAAAATTCTACCGGGCACGCTCGCCACGGCACGGGAAGATTGATCGATGGCTTGGACAGGGATTTAATTTTGTTGTTACAAACAGCGCACGCACACACGCCCAAAAGCCACGGGCTTTTGTTTCAACGGCCCGAACGGTTCATCAATTAACTCGCTGACTCGCGCTATTCCTGCGCATTTGTTCTCTTTCGCTTCTTTCCAGGCCAGCGTCCACTGTCAGCCGACCGAGAGCACGATCCAACTTTCCCTGATACTTCGGTCCAAAAGCTGGAAGCATGTGCAGACCAGCCTGAAGCAACGCACAATCAGTAAGCTGGCCGAATATTTCCTAGTCCCGGAGGTAAGCCAAATAAGTGGAAGGAACCGTTGAAGAAAAAGGTGGAGAAGAATTAGAGGGCTAAAAAGGGCCCGTTCTTAAGGCCGGCGAATGGCGTGAGAAAATTTGAGGTCCAAATTTGAATGTTTAAATAAAACGTGTCTAACTCGTTTGTGTGTGTTCACCAGCGCTCCCTATCTCATTATCACCGATGTAATGGGGAAATAGTTCAGTTTATCAAGATGCTCTTAATCTTATTATGTCTTGTTTACTGTTTGTTGGCCAGCTCCCAGAGGCCATCCCATCGGCTTACGATCCATTAACATACTTAAAATCGTTAAAGTAAGCATGATTGAACGCCGTTTTTCGATTGGTTGGAACCAATCCAACTATCTAAACGTTGTTGTAGAAAGTTGCCCACTGTTGCCTGTACGTTCTATCAATCTATCTAATAGTCCTGCTTGAAATAGGCCATTACTGCCAAATGATGTCGTTACCGTTGTGTCCGGGTGTCGGAAACCCGGACCGGACATCAGGACGGTGAGAGTATAGCGTGTAGTCGTCGGAGTTGCCTGTTTGCAATCGTACGAACAAGATCAAATGTGAACCCATTTAGAACGGAACCTACATCAACCGGACCTCTTGCTCTCACTTCCTTTAGGATAGTAAATTACAAATAGCTGCATTCGGTGCACGGTTGACGTGCTTGGGCTAGTGTGTCATTTGCCGCACAGTATGACGCTGTGATGGCCTAGCCATGTATTAGTGTTCCTGCAAGAGACTCGTCCTACGGATGTCCTTTGCTCCCCGGGGGAATGGTAATTAAGTTGGACTGGTTTGAGTATTTGCGTAATTGATTGTGAAGGGATTTGATGCCGCCGGCTGATCCCTGATTCGGGGAAAATCCGCTCTAATAGCTTAAACTCACAATTTAGCCTTGTTCATCCGTAATCTCAAGCTGCATAAATTCTCGATAAAACCCACTTTTTATAAGGGTACATAGTATATAGTAATAACTAGAACAAACTATTGCAACAAATCAAACTAACTGTGCCCCATTGAACGTTATAGAAGGCATAAACGGCTGGAACTACCTAACAGCTACGTACATAAAATCTTCCGCTGTACTAGAGGAGCTAAACCATCCGGACACATGATTGGATCACGATTCATTTACGCGCTCACAAACATTAACTTCCTCGCGCGTAATGCGGATAATTACTGGCAATAATGTGTTCACACCAGCGCGCACGTGTCACGTCTTCGTTGGGTACAAATGGTGCCCGAGCTTCATAAAACCGATCCGCACTGTCAGCGAAATGTGCGCTTTCTTTATGCTCTCCTCGGAGAAGGTGGGGTTGACCGGAGATAGTAGCGAACCCCAACTCCAACCACGTTACTTCCTTTATGCTTCAACGATTAAACACCGAAACGATCTCATTCGGATCCGGATCCCCATTGTCGCAGCGTACCTTTCGTACGCCCGTGTTTGTCTTCTGCTTGGCTGAGCACACTTTGAACGTGTCGCGTGTGGCCCAGATATCGCTTCCCCCCGTTCACAATCAAGCGCCTGCATGTAAAGCAACGCCCTAGACCCCTCAGAGAACGCACCAGACCAGACCCGACCAACAGACGTCGTCCGGAGCTGGAATGCAATTCGGGTTACATTTCTCGGTGATCGGTGCCACACCCTTTCTTTGTAAACGTTCAATATAAAGTTGAATTATTGGCGTACTTGTCATAGGTTCATCTCCCTCATGCTCCGGGTTCTCCACTTTGGAAGAGTGTCTTCGGCTGGCTGTCTAGGGTCGTTATGGATATCGATTGTTCGCCGGCAGTCGACAACAAAGACAACTTTCACCCCCCACCCTGTGTTCCATCTAGTATCTAGTAACAATGTTCCCGATTCCACCCTGCTTACACGTCTCTCTCCCATTCATTCTCTCTCCCGCCCAGGAATCTTTCATTGTTCGCGATGCAAAAAGTGCGGACCTGCAGCAGATGGTGGAGAAGGCCCTGCACCACGGCAAGAAACCTCCGCGGGCGGGTAAATCGCTCGGATGGATTGGATTTCCGGTAAGCCAATGCTCGGGAATGCATTACATTCCAGCTCCCAACCCTGCACCAACTACAGCATGCATGTTTCCCTTTTTTTCTTTTTTGGGGGCTCCGTTTGGATACAGGTTGGATGCGGAGAGAAGATGTCAGCGAGCGCGAAGGAAACGGTACGCAATCTGAACTCGCAGCTGTCCGAACTTCGTGACATTACCGGCATGGACTTTGGCTGGTGGGTCATCTGGAAGGTGCCGGCGAGCGAGAAAGCGTCCCCCCTTCGATTGAAGCGTGAAGTTGATCCCGACGATGATTATAACTACGATTACGAGGACGACGACGATGCAACAGATGATGACGAAGGGTGAGTTTTTATTCGGCTTGTTGGACATACGTCAGGGGTCTTCAGATAGGGAATATCAGAGTTCTTTGTCGTCTACTTATGCATTTGCCTATTCTATTTTATATGTAAAATAGAAAGCGATCAAAAATAAGTAATGTACATGGAAAAGTTGTTGAGGAATGGCAAATGTTTCGATCAATATCTAGACCAAAATCGGTATCATTGTATGTTCTACAGATTCTTAAAATTTTAATGATGGTTTACATCGTTTCTTGGTCAAATTGTTCTATTGAGGCAAAACTTCAAGAATCATTGTTGATGAAGAGTTGTATCTAGTAATATAGACTTTGAGAACTCCTTATCTCCATAATATACTGGTTAATCGTTTTACTTACGATATGTTTCAAATTTCCAATTTGCAGCGAAACAACAGAAGTTCCTCATGTTCACCGACACCATCACGGTTCCAGTGAGGTAAGTTCGCGCGAAACGCTTTCTCCTGTTGTTGATTTGCTCCCTACGCCCTATATATGTACATCAGTAATGTATCGCACTAATGACGAACGCAAGCCCCATTTCGATAATATCTAATACTACGATTACAATGCTTCCATCGTATCGATACTTCCCTCCAGCTCTCTGTCTCTCTCACTCTCTGTCCGCTCTCTAACCCTAACAAAATAACTCAGTTCCCCATGTCCCCAGTCCAATCGATGTCTAACCCCCAGAACCGTACGTAACTACTGGTGCTCGAACGGCTATTCGTGTCCAAACAAAACACTTTCCCAATGATGATCAAAATTCACCGTCCGTCTCAACCGGCGGGGGTGAATTTCATTTCGCGCGTCTGCTAACCACAAACATTTCACAACATCCCCCATTAAAGCGTGGCATCGTCAGTGCTCATTGCAATTCTACACTCACCTTCCACCGGTTACACACGTTTGTTGCACATAAAATTGATAAATTTTCCCCTTTTTCCAACATACACGGAAAAGTGCCGACTTTTCCGACCCTTTCCCTTGACGGTGTATTAGTTTTGGGGATTCCCGATTTTTGGCCTTACCTTACAATTATCGCTTCTAATTGAGTCCATTACCTCGGTGCTGCGAAAATCACCAGCTCTGTCCGCGAATGCGCGATTCCGGATTCCCTCTTCCCCGATCTTGTACAGAGGGCACCCTATACCACGGGTCCGTAATGATTAACCCTACTTTAGTACATCTCTCCGATCGATCGATTAGCGATTAGCTGTTGTAGAGTTCTCCCCGCGTTTTTTGGTTTTCCTTTCGCCCCCCTCATTATCCTTCCTTATTTATAGTGCTTTAGAGAGCAAATTTTACTTCAAAAGTTTATAGTTAACTGCCACAAACCAAATATCATACTAACGAATGGTGGAATCTGTTGCACTGTTTCGTCTAATCCTACCCTAACGTGAGCGTGGAACTTTGTGAATACGTTTAGTGCCTGACCAGTTATGGTAGACTTTAGACTGCTCCTACAAATGATGCGTCGTGGCAGTGAAGTAGCTACTGCGAGCCACACACCTAAAGTTATCACACTCACACACCTTATAGCGATCTGCAACAGTGTTTGGGATGAGTTCTTCGTTGTGCATCATTCATTGTTTGTTGTTATGTTGATAAGTTTTGCGTTGCGTTTCATTACCATTAGAACAGCTTACACATCGTTCGTTATATCGGTTTTTTAGCGTGTTACTAGTTTGAACATAACTGTGTTTGTGTTGCGTTATATTTATTTTATATTTATTATATACTAGAGATTATTTAAATGGAACTGGGTTCGCTTTTTACTCTTTGTGGGAGGAAGCAATTTTTGAAAGATAAGTCAATTGAAAAAATGGCATCTTTCTTTCTTCATCCAAGCAAAAAATTCAACTAATTGGAGAACATCTTTTTTCCACAAAAATAATAAAAGAAAACTCCTCACAGAAAAAAACAAAACGTAAAAATGAACCAGTTTCATGTCCTTTGTTTGCTAGTACGCTTTTCTTCGTTACAAACCATTTTCAGTTCCCTCTTTTTTAATTTCCCTGAGTTTCGTTTTGTTTCCCCGTTATGGTTGTGTGTTTTTCCGTAGGAAAAAGGTTTCTTTTACTGTTGTCGCCAAGCTTTTTATGCTTTCCTATTTCGATCATCTCCCTCCCCCAATCACATTCTGCCCTTTCTTCCTCAACCGTCTTAAACGGTCTTTTAATATCGTTTTTACCAACCATCCACCCCGCGGGGGGTCTGCGTCACCCCCTCAAGCACACAATCAACCACTTTATAACTTTTCTCCACGGTTTACGGCAATAACGGTCAATACGACGATCCGCATTGCGATGGTGCTTTTGCCGAACCAAGGGCCGTGCAGCGTACCTATGCTTTGTTCCGTTCGAAATCATTCGACCATCGTTCGTTCGCTGGGTGGCATTTAGGGGGAGGGTAATGTTCCTGTTGTCTTTTCGTTGCCATTTTGTTATTTATCATTCGACCGGCTCCTGCTTAAGGTACGAAAAGGTACGATGTTCTTTGTTGTCCTGTCCAGTGAGCTTTTTCCTTCTTTTTTGCTCTCGTTACGTATTACCTGTCTAACGGTGTTTTCATCAGCGAAATGTCAGGGATTAGACGCAACTAGTGCAAAATGCTTCTGCTGCGGCGTCAATTTATCAGAGTGAGTGCCCTGTGGAAATGGCCGTAAGAAACAACACTGCATCCATCATAAATTGTTGCCATTTTCAAAAAAAAACGGAACCACCACAGAACATATTTCATCCGTCTCCGTCGTGCTGTGTTGATGATTATGATTGTTTGTAAAGGCCTCTAAAGTAACTTTTTGTTCTCCACCTCCATGGCCATTATCATCACGGAATTTGACATTTTTGAGGTGAACTCATCGTTTCTGACACGGTATTCATATTAAATGGTCCAAGGAAAAACAATTTAAGGGATGTTTAGCGTGAATGGAAGCCGGTTTTTTTTGGCCTTTGGTGCGTGATTATTACCATCTGGAAAGCTTTTAAAAAATGTCTGGAAGTTTTTTAGGAGCTTTTATTGCGTTTTGATATTTAAAAAATGGGGCGCCTTCTCTTATTCTTCACCATCGTACCCTTGACGAGAAAATCGCGCCGGAAATATGATATCATCCATCGAAGCGACCCTCGGTGCGGAAATGTATTTCCGCCGAAAAAAGTAAATCGATACACTGTGGAAGGCAAATGTAACTCGACGCAGAAATGGTTGAAAGCTCACTGGAATTACATAATAGAAAAAGAAGTTAGCTCTATTTCCCGGCGCAAAGAAATAATATTATCCGCAAGCCAGATGGTTGGACAGAAAAAAGCTAGCCTTAATATCAACCGGATAGAGTCGCTTCGATCGATTGTAACTAGTGAACGCACACTAATTGTGTAATTGAACTACTAAAACCCCCTTCGAAAATAGCGAACAGAAAAAAAATCGAAAGTACAAGCGCGCGCGCGTGCTTAAAAGATGAAATTAATTACATCCTTCCTGGATGGAGGCGCCCAGTGCTTTGTGTTTGCTTTGGTAACGGAACGACCAACCGCTGTGGCAACTTGCTGACAGGATCCATTATCGCTAATGGTAAATCAACTATAGCGTGAGCCTGCGTGACGATAGCATTGACAGAAGAACAGGTTTTGTTTCCGCGTTGCGTTAATCGCCCCGCTTTTACCCTCCCGTTCGGCAATCGATGCCAATTGCCAATGGAAATGGAGTCGCCTGGTCGGTTTCGGCTCTCTTATGGATGAACGGAACTAAAAGCTAAGGTACACACACACACACACATAGACCCTTCCTTTTCCATAATCTATTCCTCGTTTCGTTGAGCTTTCGCATTTTTCGAATCGGTTGCAACATTTCATTCTAGCCAATTTAGACATAGACACGTGCTGCCTACTCCGCGCAACAGCGCGAGGAACGTGTTTCATTTCTATTATTTTTGTTTTGTTTTCCACCCAAAGACAATCCCTTGAAGAAAAGCGTGCACATTCCTTTCTTTAGTCTCTCACTCACCCGCTTTGAATTAATTTCCATACAAAACACAGCACACCTCTTTCCAGCCCACAGTTCCAGGGTTCGTCCTCTCTGGTCTGTCTTTCTGTCCCCCGTTTCTCCTGTCTAGCTCGTTCGTTGTTTTTCCCCACTCGAGTTTGTTTATCGCATCGCACAGCACAGCAGTGTTGCCTACCTTCCCGCCCTCTTTACATCCATGACTCTTATCCTCCGGGAAGTGGCTACTACACTACACTGTCTTATCCGCCGTCGCTCTGTCCGCTACTGGGCGCCTCCATCGGGATGGTGTCCCACGCACAACGCTATGAAAATCTGTGTGTGTGTGTGTCTTTCAAAGTTGTACAAAACTACACCAAAGCTTCACCAAGAAAAAAAAATGCGCCATAGCACAGGTCACACCAGGAAGAAGAAAAAAATTGATGTCATAAAGTTGAATTTCCCCGTTCTTGGCCGGCAAGCGTGCGTGTTTTTTAGTGTGCGCTTATGGAGCTTTTCTTGTGCGCCAAACTATCTCTTTGTGCGTGTGTGTGTGTGCGTGTTTCGCGTGTGAGTGTGTGTGATTGTTGTGTTGTATTACTGTTTTGATTTTCTATTTTTGTATGCGAGAGAGTGTATGCCAGTGTTTTCCATAAGAAAAGGACTACTTTCCATCTTGTATTTTCCTGTACAATGTATCGACAACCTTTACCATATTCCGCTCCTTACATGCTCTCTCTTTCTCTCTCTCTCTCTTTCTCTCTATTCCCATCTCTATCTCTTTGTCTCTTCCCTTCTCTTCTTCAATCTGTGGTTTTATCTGTATGTATGTGTCGTACGTCCTTTCATCGTCTTGTTAACCCTTCTTTTTTGGAATTCCGGAAAACTTCACCCCCTTTCCGGGTACCTCGGCTTTGCTAAAAAAAAACCCTATTTCAAATCGATCAAAAACATTTTGCGCAATTTCATGTCGATGCTTCGCACAAGCAGTATAGCACCAAGAGCGCCCACAGCGCACCAACTCACGCCACTAACAAGCATACTAACAGCGATGTGTCGGAAAAGCACCATCATCATCATCATCATACTCATCACGAGCAACATCATCATGCCAGCGATGGGAAGGTGAGCATGGAGCGTGGCCGTGGTGGAACGTCGGAGCACCGGAAGTCCCCGGTAATGGTATCGGTGACAGCACCATCCACCAGCACAACCCAAACGGCCCCGAAACGCAAACACAGCCACGGTCTGTACGATCAGGTAAAGGAACGGTCGGCTAAAAAGCAAGCTGCCGTGCGAACCCTTCACCCCGTCACCGAGCCTTCACCTCAAGCCTTCACACCGCCCGATTTGCGCGAAAGCGTATCCCAGCTCGAGTCGACCATCAGCAAAACGATCGCCAACAATGAGCAGCTGAAAAAGGACGAAGAAACGCTGCTCGCCCGCAAGTCCAAGCACAAGCGAATCGATATTGAGCGCATCGTGGAGACGGAGCTGCTGCTGCCGGAAATCGAACGGCTGCAGGACGAAGTGTTTCGGGACGATTACGTGATCGAAGATGTGGTGCGGCCAAAGTTTTACGACCTCAGTACGCAGCCCGATGGTGGCGTGGTGGAGAAGTTTGTCCCACTGGAGCCGGAAGTTGAGGCAGGCAAGCCGTTAAGCTCAACCGTTGCCAGTGTGAGCCGATCAACCGTTAAGACAGTAAGCAAAGGTACGACCACAGCTCCAGCCATCGCCACTACCTCAAAGCGTATTCCACTGACACTAAGCACACCGGCGACGTCTACTTCCGTACCTGCGTCAACCGTACCGATGCGGCGGACGGATGCAGTGACAGTGACCACAAAGCCGATGGATCCGGCTATCACACCGGTGGTTAGCTCGATTGATGCGGACGAGGATGCTCCATCCCGATCGGATACTACAACTTCCACCACGATCGGAACAATCAGCACGACGACGAACTTTGCCCCCATTACGCCTCACTCGACGACCGTGTCGTCGGTGAATACGCCAAGAAACGAAGCACAATCGGCAACAAGTACCACAACGCATACCACATCGCTCTCCAGCACTAAAAGTGTGGCAACGGAATCGATGGATTTACCAACGTCTACTTTAACCATTCCGGTGACTAGGACGTCCACCTCCAACACCACCACCACCACCACGGCCTCCACCACCGAGGGGACAACGAACTCGATAGTGTCTTCCGCTTCCGCTACTAACACACGCAACTCCACTAACATTGTCGCTTCCGTTCCATTGGTGAAGGTAAGCTTAACACTACTGCCACACATCAACCGTTAGTGTTTTGACAACTCGAAAGGTAACTAAGGGGTCGCACGTACCTGGGGGACAGTCCCCAGGATCAAGTTCCCCCCGGGGGAAAAACATTTCGACAAGCTGCTGTTTCTCTTCTGTCACGGTTTACTATTTTCCGTTATGTTTTTTTCCGTTCGCTTTAAAGTTTTTGACAACACAACAGAACCAAACACACACACACAGAACAAAATCCGGGCTGGGGACAGTAAAAAAAAACAGACTTGAAGTTTAGCTCGGGATCGGGGGTTTCTATCCGCTTTTGTTTTTAAAACTCTATTAATAATTTAGTTTGACTTTAGTTCCGAAAACCACACGTCACGCACGGGTTCCGGGTCCGTTTTCCGACTGCCGATCAGTTGTTCGATTCCATGGTGCAAAGTGTTAGAAAACAGATGGAGCAGGATGGGGAAAAACTTTTCCTGTTCCGAAGGAAAACCACACTCTAGTGCGAGAGGTCATCAAAAATTTAAAACACGTACGGTTAAAGGCAAAAGATTCTCACCCGCTCAGGCAGCTGTAAGACGGTGGGCTGCTGGCTAATAGGGAAACTGACGGAACGGACCGTCCATCCTATCGTTCGAACGATACAAAAAAAGTTGTTACTATTGGGGCCAACTTTTAGCACAATTTGCTGGCGTTTGGACGGACGAGAACCTAAAGTTCGGCTCTACCAGGCACTGCCTGCCAGGAACTCGCTTGTTTTCTTGGGATTTTAAAACTTTCTTTTAAAAGCTTACTAGTGATGGTGCTGTTGCTCGCCATTTCGCTAAACTTGACCCCTTTTTCTTCTGGTTGCAGCCTGGGGGTTATTGTGAAGGAGTAGCCCAACTTGTAGTAGCTTGAGGCTTGTTTTTTGCTCGTTTTTTTTTTCTTCTCAATTAATTTACTATTTCGTTCGCAGAATGAAGTTTCGTTTCGTTTAAAAACAGAAACAAAGTTCCAAAGTTCAGAAAGTTCAGTCTCAGTTTTTGAAGATGTAACTAACAACTAAGAACCCTCAAAAATACAACGTTCACCAACAACTTAGCTTTGGCCTCAGATTGTGCAGTTGTGTCGCTACTGCTTTTATTTATTGCTGGTTGGCCTCTTAGGTGCTGTTGTGCATTTTGTTGACGTCTCTTTATACCTTGGGCCACTGTTACAGGCTTATCATTTTTATACGATACTGCAGTCACTTGCATACATGTGGTATTGCAGTTTTATTTTGTTTTTGAAGCTGATAAGGTTGAGCGTGAGATATAAAATGAAATCATGTAGACGACAGCACAAAATATTTGATAGGTGCTTTCAAGAGTCCAAATTTTCTTCAAACGGTCCATCTACAGTAAGCTACAAAAAAAAGCTCTCCATGACTAATATAGGATCGAGTTGATTTGATTGTAAAAAGACTTTGAGTCATTTGACATCGATCGTCTCTTGGCTGACGACTAGCATAAGAACTAGTTTTAAGGAACATTATTCTACTCCACATTCTAAAGCTTTTGCAAACTACAAGTGTGCGTCTATACTTATATAAAATAAGCGCGTGTGTGTGTGTTGTTTGCGTTAGTGTGTGTGTGCGTGTGAGTGTTTTGCATTAGGCATTCCGTAGCATAATCCAAGCGCTTCCCTTCTCAGTATGTCTGTTTGTGCCTTCGTGCGTGTGTGTGTGTTTATCTCTAGGTATGTGTGTGTATTTTAATTCTGCTTTAATATATTTTACTAGTACTAGGATATTTACTCAATCATACCCCTTAATTCTACTAATTAATTAGTCCGAACTAATTTCATCAACATACGCTTGCTCATTTACATCACTGACGCTCGTTCGTGCTGATGGTCGGTGTAATAATAATGCGAAACTTTTTTTTGTTCTTAAAATTAATTTAACCATGTTGGTACAAATTGCAAATGGAAAAATCAACCCCCTCCCGTGCGGTGATGCTTGTGGGAAAACAGGGAACAAAAATTACAGCGAAAAAAGCCAAACATCAAAGCCGTCAAACCTCAAATACCGACCCCGTTGTGTGGGCCGTGCTTGCCATTCATTTGCATTTAAATTAAAAATGCGAATTTGCGTGTGCGTGTGTGTGTGAGGGACAATCAAATAAAGGAACCGTCATATCAATGGTGTGCGAGCGGCGCGATTAATCTACACCCGTGAGCCAAATGAATCGCCAAGAGTCGTCGGTTCGATTTCCGATTGCCGCGAAAAGAGTAGGTTAACATTCAGCCAGGGAGATATTTTATACATTTACGGTGAATTTTTTCCCTTCCCACTGGCCAGTAAAAATAATCGCATGATCGATTTTTGGGGGGCTCTTTTTTTGGAGCACTACCAGGAAGTAAGCAAAACACGTCGCATTTTTGCGATCGAAAGAGCGTTAATCGAGTGATAGGGAGAGAGAGAGAGAGATAAACAAGCCCAATTGAAATTAAATTAAACCATGTTGAAACAGAGTGTGTGAAGGCCCGAAAAAACACCAAACCATCTGTAATAACAACAGGAAAGGGAAATGAAAACTCAATGCTTCCCCCGGTAAAGCCGAACCCCATCCCCGGTCGCGGTCGATGCAGATAGGCAGAAAAATAACTACCTTTAAAGCGGTGCATTCGGCGGGCACGATGTGTCACAAAACAAAGCCAAAAAAACAGGGGTGCATCGTAACTGCATCAAAAACAGAATAATTCTTCGCCCTTTTTTTGCACACAACCTGCATGGGTGGATGAAGTGCAAACAAACAAACCGCCCAATTGCAGTTTGGCCATGCATCGGCGCACATCGGGACGGCCGCACAGCTGCAACAATTGCTTTTCAATTGTGAATGCGCTCGCAAACGCTGCTCGAACGGTGTAAAAGAGCCCAACAAGCGTTAAAGCATGCAATTGTTCGGTGATGCCTTTTTGGAACGTATGTACTGGTGCCCTGGGTTTCACTGTTTTCATGGTTATTTTGCTTACGAAAAATGCATTATTGTTCTGTGCTGGTGCTGTACAGTATAGCTCGGTGTTGGCTTTAGATGAAGGCTTTTCATGAGAATGGGTAGACGATTTTTTAAGTGAACCAAGACTGGTCGTTGGAAGCTTGTTGATATTTTTTAGAGGGTATTTTATGCAGTCGACGAACAGTTGTTCGCCAAGTTCATTTGATTAGAACCTTTGAATTCGAGCCATCCTGAATTTTTGATGAAAGCTCTTTATAGAGTCGAAATTGGAATCAGAGATCCTCGAGGCTTTTCGGCGAAAACACGAACCTTTAGGCGCATTTTAACGAACTTAAACCTCAATAAGCTTTCACCTAATATGGCCCGGGAGTCAGGTGGGGTATAACTTCAAACCTGAGATGTATAGAAGTTGTAGACTATGACTACCCGCATAGGTAGTCTGACGTTTCAGCTTCACGATCACCCCTTATTACTTTTAAACTAAAAAGGATCCTCTAATGACTGTGATCCTTTCAAGAAGAATTAGCTTACACTTATACCCGAGGTACCCTTAATCTGACGATTTCCTCGTCTGGTATTGGATTTCTCGCATGCGTCAGTCTCAGCAAAATCTATCGAAATTTAGTTTTCACCTTAAAGTTTATCTTTTTGATGGATGATAAGGATTGTAAACTAGAACAAATGATGTCTCTTTTACTGGTAATGTAACTCATTTGCTGTATGCATATTACCCGAAACCTCGCCTCA